>NC_081522.1:3248462-3545962 GCF_030273125.1 Centropristis striata
GTTTTAAGAGTGAGTTTTCTAGTTTTAGTTTCGTTTTTATTTTTTGAAAATGCTTAGTTTTAGTTTATTTTTTATTAGTTTTAGTGTTAGTTTTAGTTTTTTTGTAATGGGCTATGTGTTGGGTGCCAGATTCAAAGAGGTCATAATAAATTTTGCCTTTATTTCCTTTGGTTTATCATCTCAGCCCCAATAAGGTTATTAACTGTTTTGAATTTTGGTTCTAGTGTAGACATCCCAGTCTCAGTAAACATATTCACCATGTGTTGCATGTTCAAATAGAAACACTGAATTATGTATGAAAAAAGTTGACAAAAACAAAAACTAAGGACATTTCCACTATAATTTTAGTTAGTTTTAGTTTTGTAACCACGCAATACAGTTTCAGTTAGTTATCGTTTTTTTAAAAACTCTAGTTTTTATTTTTATTTCAGTTAACGAAAATGTTTTTTCAATTCTAGTTTTCGTTATTTCGTTAGTTTTCGTTAACTATAATAACCTTGACCTGCACCCAGGGGAAACCTCTCTGAGTCTGTGGCTCTGATGCTTTTTGAGTTAAAGACAAAGGAGAGGAACAGATAACTGATACTCAACTGGAGAGAAGTGAAGGACAAGCACAGTATGAGACTCTCTGTGTTCTAACAATAAATACATTCAATGCCACTACTTGATGCCGTCAAAGGAGTAGTTTGACATCTGAGGGAATACACTTATTTGCTTTTTTTCTCAGGATTTGATGCCCAATTTAGTCCATGTACAACAACCAAAGTGGAAACCACACCAGAGAGTTAATGGGTCCTGACAAATAAATAATCCGTCACATATAGCCAGGGAAAAAATGATTAGACCACCCTTGTTTCCTCTACACTGTAAATAATAATCTGTTTAATTTACGGAAAAATACCGGCAGCTGTGGTTGCCAGAACTTCACTGTAAAAATTACAGTGAGTGGATTTTCTACTCTAAATTTAAATGTAAATATCAGCAAAAGCTGTAATTTAGACTGAATAGTCCTGTTATTTTTAGGGTAATTGTGTCATTCATTCACACATCATGGTATTTCTCCATAAATTTTGCAAAAAAATGTTATATTTTTACAGCAAAACTGTGTGTTTCTTCCAGTTTATGACAGAAAAAAGTAAAAGTTTTGTGCTATTCTTTGCTTTACGGTAGTTAAAAGTGTCTAATACGGTGATATACAATTTTTAATTTTACGCCCCATATCTGATGTATTTGACAGAGTTTTACTGTTATTTCTACAAACATTTTTTACAGTGTAATTACTTGTTCATTTTAATGCCTGGTACAACTAAAGGTACATTTGTTTGGACAGATATTGTGATAACAACGAAAATAGCTCATAAGAGTTTAATTTAAGAGCTGATATCTAGACATTTGCCATGGTTTTCTTGATAATGATTTTGGTTATTATCAAGAAAACCATGGAAAATGGCTAGATATCAGCTCTTAAATTAAACTCTTATGAGCTATTTTTGTTGATATCATTATATTTGTCCACACAGATGTACCTTTAGTTGTACCAGGCATTAAAATGAACAAGAAATTGAAGGAAACAATGTTCTAATAATTTCCCTGTAGGCTATTTTAACACCAGTTTTGTGTTTAGTGCTAATTAGCAAATGTTAGCATGCTAAACTATGATCATGGCAAACATTGGCATGCAGGGCTTTAAATCCACACCGGCCAACCAGCCAAATTCGCGAAAAAATTTACTTGTTAGCCAATTTGGTTGGTGATGAATGAAGAAAATAACACTGCGTCTGTTTGAGTCAGCAGGCTGCAGAAACAATGAGATGTCAGTGTTGCCAGATTGGTCTGTTACCCGCCAAGACATTTGGGCGGTTTTGTGTGTTTTTCTGGGAAACGTAACACTGCTTGTAGAACTATTCCTACATTTCCCATGAACACTATGTTGTGACGTGTCATACGACCATTGGCATGCATGGTAACGATTACGATACGGAGAAGACGGCGCAAAAAGAAACAAAGGGGCAGAAAGTAGTAGTAGTAGTAAAGTTAATGTAGTTAGGCAAAACAAACAAACGTGGAAATATTTACCTGGCGAAAAATAACAGAAAAGCAAAGGTAGAAGGCTGAAGACACGGCACATGGAGATGAAAGAGGAGGGGAAAAGAAGAAAACAAGGTCTTTAAATTCAAAATGGCTGTCGGGTCGTGAGTGGTTAGTAAAAGACACTTTTAAAACGGGAAAAAATTTGGCTAGCGGAAAATCTGATTGGTTGGTAACTTTAAAAATCTACTAGCAATGGTGGCTGGTGATCAAAAAAGTTACTGTGAACATGTTAGCATGTTGACATTAGCAATTATCTACTGCACACGCTTACAGAGCTGCTAGCATGGCTGTCTTAACTTATTGACTGTATAATAACAGTGGACATAGCTACCTTGACATTAGTTGGGCCGGGTTCAGCATGTTGGCCGTTGCCATATTGTTTTCTTTACACACGTAGAACGGCTCGGGAGCAGGAATGATGCTAAGTTATCACCTGGCGCTAGCTTCTTGCTTGATTAGCAAAGTACAAACAACGCTTTTTTTAAGCCACCAAAATGAAACAGTAAACTCTGATTAACACAATATGATAGGATCAATGTTGCAAAGACAAAAGCACATAATGCACCTTGGTAGCAACCTGTCAATCATATCGTTAGCCTCATAGCATATTTGCCTAAGTCATATTTGAACGTTTTCGGGAAACAAGAAAATACACAATTTTTATTAAGCCCATTGGTATTCTTAATTGATATTGTAACAGTAAGTTTAAATAGAAGTGTGAACAAGTTTGCATAAAAAATTAAACACATCGATTTCATAACAGATAAAAGTCAAGGAGATGACTAAGGCAGAAAGTGATTTTGGACTCTAACAAGTGTTCTGATAGGTTGAGAACAAAGGCAATAAGGCAGAAAGATGCAACAGTGGTAGGAGAGTAAAGTAAGGCAGATATCACAATTTGGCCAAAAAATGACTTAGGCAATTATGCTATGAGGTTAACGATATGGCATACCCTGCTTCACCGTCTATTTTACTCATAATTGGACTATTAGAAAAAAACACTATGTTGCGTTGATTAAGACTTGAAATGTACGATTGAGACCATGAACTGGTTATGAAAATGTTTACTGAGGTAACAAGTCAAGTGAGAAGTAGGGTCATTTTCTCATAGACTTCTATACAATTTCAATTCTTTTTGCAACCAGTGTAGTCGCCCCCTGCTGGCCATTAGAAAGAATGCGGTTTAAAGGCACTTCCATATTGGCTTCACTTTTCAGTCTGTGTGCTCCTGACATAAATACTACCACCGTTACGGGTCACCACCTGGTAAATAATGGTCCCAACAAGCTGCTGGCATAGACGACATAAGCAGCTGTTTTTTTTGTGTGGGGAGACCGTCAAACTGTCGTAGTTGTGGACATTGTGTTTTGTTACTTGTTTGGACTTAATGATTTTTTTTTTACACTTAATGGCTGCTTCATTCATGTATAATTAACTCTTCATGTTGTCTTTGAGTGTAAAATCATTAGGTCCTTTCTCACTGCAGACATTTTGATTTGTCATCGTCATAAAAGCAGGTGTTACTAATAACATTATCGATGGCTCTGTTCTATTCAAGTGTTTACAATGCAACCCTGAAAGTGTAGCAGCTAAATAGAATTGAGTCATACTTGGCCTAATTAAAAAGCCTTTTTTTACTGTACCATGTCAAAATATCTTTTGAATATCTATTTTGTATTAAAAGCTTTTTGGTTATGATGTAATCTATCATTTCCTTCCTTGTCCTTATTTATAGAGAAACATAAGAACCTGTGTTTGTGCACATATTGAGCGGATTAAATACTAACTCTCCTGCTTCCAGCCCCTCCTCTCCTTTCTTTCCTTTGAGAAATGATTTAGAAAAATATTTTTTTTTGCAACATTTGCAGTATGATTTATAGGTTTTGTGAAATTCCCCCCACGGGACTGAGCCCAACAAGAAAAAGATACATTACATAGTGATTAAAAGCAGCTATAAATACTAGTCCTAATTATACTACGTTATTAATTAAGTTACGTTTTGATTATTGTTAGTTTCAGCGTACTTGAAGCATTGAGGGAGGATTTTTTTGATCTTCGGATAAGGTATTTTAAGACTGTTTGACTGAGTCAAAGCTGACAGGAAGATCTGCTCATAGACACATCAAGCACACACAGTTTGATAGGAACGAAGAAAGAGTTTCATAGAGAAATATCGGCCCATATTAATACGTAGCAAGTCTACTCCACTCGCTCCCGATGTGTCAGTCACATGACGGACTGAGTGAGTTTGATGATGCAGCAGCAGAGTATTTCCCAGGCAGGTTCAGATGCCGGGCTGAACGGAGTCTCCAGAGACCGCTGAGCATGAGGAGGGGGACAGATGTGATTCATTCATCATTTATCTCCATCACTGGGACTATTTTTTTTCTTTTCTCCCCACGGTGTCACACTCTCCCGGGATCCCAATCCCATCCACCCCCTCGTCCACATTCCTCTGACATCTGCAGCAGCATCTGATGATAGTTAATAATGATAATGACGATTTTCTTTAACATATACTGTAGTTAAAAGCGGATACAACGTTTCAAATCAATAAATACAGTCATTTTGTTCATTTAAAGGGCCACTCAAACAATTTTACATATCAAGTTCAGCTCACTCGTCACAAGGAGTTCTATGTAGCCTGATAAAAAACAGTTGTGTGACATCTTCTGTGGCTCTGGAAGAAGCTTCTGAAAAAAATAACTGTCATAATGTCATAATAATGGAAGTGGGGTTATTTCAGCTTAAGTTTACAGACTATAGATTTTTAATAGAAAGTCTTTTTTACAAACCGTAGCCATGGATAGGGATTGGAATTGCTAAGATTTTGTTGATACTGTATTGATTCTGCTAATCCGTCCAAGTCTTAATCAATTCCCTTATTGATTCCTGATCAATTTTCTGTGTGGAGAAAATTAAGCAGGTTTTAGCATCAACACAACTGTTTTATTATCCCTCAGTCTGAACACAGAGACTCCTTTTTGTTACAAGTTCCCTGCAGCAAAGGCGTGTTTGACGTCATTGTTTTGCAATAGGCAACTGTCAGAAAAACATGCCAGCAACTGATAAAAGGAAAGACAACCACTTAAAGTGCTTTTACACTACAGGTCAATACAAACATGTGTACTCTGGTGGCAGAGGTTAGCCTGAATTACTATTCACACGAACAACGATGCAGCATCAGGAGCAATTTAGGGTTTAGTATCTACTTCAACATGTAGAACCCAGGGATCGAACCATCGACCTTCTGATCAGTGACTTCTCTACCATCTGAGTCAACCCAGCAGTTCACTGCCCCATCCCTGGGCATGGAGCTTGAAAGAAGTGGGAATTTACTGGACAAGGACAATTGAACGAAAGGAGCAATTAAGTTGTATCATGGGAAATGTAGGATCCAGTGTTTTTGGAGTTCGATTAATTATAGGGACTAAGGCCCCGTTTGCGGGTAAAAACGACAAAATATTTTATCGGAAGTGCCTTTCGTTTAGACGTTGACACCGTGTTTGGGGCTAAAAAACGCAAAAATCTGAAACCACCTTCCAAAGTGGAAAACTTGAATCCGCTCCTCCGTAGCGTGTCGTCTACACTGACAAGACACAAAACTCTGATCTGATCTGCTCACGTCACGTATGTGTTTACGTCACATACATGCTCCAGTACAGGAAATAAACAAACGTGGGATTATTTCCATGGTGGGACCTTCAAGCTGCTCTGGCAGCTCTAATAAACTTACAGGAGTCTTTCCACCAAATGTCCAGGATATGTACAGATAGTATTAGTGAACAGAGAAGGATCTGGAATTACCTCCATCACATTCTGGATGCAGCAATTGGTGGGAACGAGACCTGGGAGATCTAGTGATGGTGGAGAACTTTGTGGAAGGAGTAGCTGATGAAAATGTGTGGCGTGAAAACTTCTGCATGCCCAAAGATGCTCTTATGGCTTTAAGTGAAGACCTAGCTGGCTGGCATGCAGACAATCGAATTCCACACACTTTTGCGGCACCGTGCACGCAGATTCCCTTCCAAAAACGCTCGTCTGAACGAGGAATAAAAAGTGAAGACGCGACGCCACTTTTGCATCTTCTGTTCAGACCGTCATAATGTAAACGTAGCCTAAAAGTGAGGATACCTCGGCCCCTGCTGCACTGATCTGGACCACTCCTTTAGAGAATCTGCCTCTTTTAAGTCCCTAAGTTTAAGGAAGTACAGCACAAAATTGCTGAAGTACCCCTTTAATTCAACACACTTCACTTCAATAAACATTTAATCGCGTAGAGTTAACTTGCACGCTGCGAATCACGACAGGAAACTCTCCAATCGATTTGACAGAACAGGTTACCATCACATCCAGCGCTGCACTGACGCTATAATATACAAGTTACCTCACCGAGCAAAGGTATTAAAATATATTATATTCCACATTCACACGGGAACTCCGCCTGCTGCATCTACAATCTTTCTTTCTTTCTGTCTTTTTTTTTATCTATCTCTCCCTGATCGGATCGCTCCTGCAGCAGCATCCAGGGGCACATGGTCCTCTGGATGCTGGAGACTAACGTGGGAAGCTACGGGACCCTTTAACTTGCTCACACCGCAGAGTCAGACTAGAAGACGCAACAGAAAACTAAATCAGGATCAGGTCAAAGTCCAGATCTGGATCCGTTTACGCACGACAGAACTCCTCCAAACATCCCCACTAGTTGTGCATCTGAATCACTTAGTAAATGTTTTGCAGCACTTACTCAGTAGCAGAGCAACAGGCAAGAAGAGGAGGCACGAGGAGTTCATCAGAGATGTCATGCTGTCCCGACAAGTCGTCCTCCGCCCTGACAAGAAATCCCCAAGTTGTTCTTTCCCAAAGAAAAGGCGTCCCGCTCCTCAGCTGGTCAGCTTCCCTCCTGTCCTCGTGCAGCTCTCTGCTCCACTGTGAGCGCATCCACAGCCCGCTGCTCCGCTCCGCTGAAGGGGAGGGCGCGTCCGTGCCGAGGAGGAGGAGAGGAGGAGGAGGAGGAGGAAGGTGTACAGCAGAGAGTCCCCGATGAGCTGCACATGTCAGCTCTGAGTGCACGAGCGGTTCAAATGCGTTACTTTGGCAAAGTGTAAAAAGTAAAGTGCTGCATTCAAAACCCCATTTATATAATCATTACAGTATCAAAGTCACATTATGCACTGTAAAAAATAATCTGTTTCATTTACGGTAAAATACCGGCAGCTGTGGTTGCCAGAACTTCACTGTAAGAAATACAGTGAATGGTTTTCTGCTGTAAATTTAAATGTACACTGTAAGACTTTGCTGTAAATTTACAGTCAAATTCTAACAGTAACTTGCTGTATTATGATTGTACAGTATATTGCTGTGAAAACAATGCATTGTGGGAGTTATCATGATTGCTCAGGCATTCCAACGATCAAAATTATATATATTTTTTAAGGAATTTACTGTTTTCAGTTGAGCATGTCAGGAAAATAAAGTCATTATTTTCAAAAAGAAGACAAGTTTTATTTTATTTATTTTTTGTCTGGGCTGAAATAATCACAATGTGTTGTTTTTCCAGCAATCCTAATATAGAGTTTCAATGGATTAGTTGTAACATAATTTAGAGTTAAACATTTAAATGTCATGCTATTTTTTTTCTGCGTTACGAGACAGTTTGTCAGTAAACGGACCTGTATTTCTATAATACAGTAGAGGTACTGTAAATTTTACAGTAACTTACTGGCGAAATTGCTGCCAGTTATTTACTGTAATTTTACAGTAAAAAGTTTTACAGTGTAAATATCAGCGAAAACTGTAATCTAGACTGAATATTCCTGTTTTTTATGGCAATTGTGTCATTCATAAACACATCATGGTATTTTTTTTTTATTAACTTTACATGAAAATGTTATATTTTAACAGCAAAACGGTGTTTCTTCCAGTTCATGACAGAAAAAAGGAAAAAGTTTGGTGCTATTCTTTGTGTCTAATACGGTGATATACAATTTTTCATTTTACACCCCATTTCTGATGTATTTGACAGTGTTTTACTGTTATTTCTACAAACATTTTTACAGTGTGCAGTAAAAAAAAAAAAAATCTGTTTAATTTACGGTAAAATACCGGCAGCTCCGGTTGCCAGAACTTCACCGTAAGAAATACAGTGAGTGTATGTAAATGTAAATATCAGCAAAAACTGTAATTTATACTGAATAATCCCATTACTTTCAGGATAATTGTGTCATCATGGTAGTTCTCCATTCATTTTACACGAAAATTGTTTATTTTTACAGCAAAACTGTGTGTTTTCTACAGTTTATGACAGTAGAATTTAAAGTTTTATGCTATTCTTTGATTTACAGTAATTAAAAGTATCTACTACGGTGATGTACAATGTTCAATTTTACGACCTATTTCTGATGCAAATTGACAGTGTTTTACTGTGATTTCTACAAACATTTTTTACAGTGTACACTGTTTCGCCCAGTGGTTCCCAACCTATGGGTCTGGTGCCTTTAGAAGGGTCACAAGATCAATCAAAGGGGTCATGAGATGATTAATGGGATTGGAACAAAGGAGAAAGAAAGTTTTATAGCCAGGTTGACTTCTAAATTTCTTGCACATTTTAATGATTTGATTTTAGAATAAAGAAAATTGATGAAAGAGAATGTGAATGATTGCTTGTTTATAACTGCATGGAAAAAAATATTAAACCACCCCTTTTCTTCAAATTTGTTATTCATTTTAATGCCTGGTACAACTAAAGGTACATTTGTTTGGATAAATATAATGATAACAACAAAATAGCTCATACGAGTTTAATTTAAGAGCTGATATCTAGACATTTGCCATGGTTTTATTGATAATAACCAAAATCATTATCAAATAAACCATGGAAAATGGCTAGATATCAGCTCTTAATATTTGTACCTTTAGTTCAGAAATTGAAGGAAACAAGGGTGGTCTAATATTTTTTTTCCATGACAGGATATGGATATTGGTTTATTTAGTTAATTGAGATAAGCAGTAGGTGGCGACAATAATTGAGAAATTATAGAAGAAGAAGAGGGTGCAGCAGGTTGATGCATTTAACCCATAAGAACCCACGGTGACACCCATGTAACAAACACTTTAAATATTCTAGAGCAGGGGTCTCAAACTCAAACCCCCCCACAAAATTACTAAAAAAAGGCACAAAATCACCAAAAAAAGACACAAAATGACAGAAAAAACACGAAATTAGTTAAAAAAGACACAAAATGACAGAAAAAAACTAAATTACTTAAAAAAAACACAAAAAGACAGACAAAATGACTTAAAAAGACACAAAATGACTGAAAAAAGACACAAAATTACTATTTAAAAAAAAGGACACAAAATGACAGAAAAAAACTAAATTACTTAAAAAACACACAAAAAGACACAAAATTACTAAAAAAGAGACACAAAATGACCAAAAAAGACATAAAATGACCGAAAAAACACTAAATTACATAAAAAAAGACACAAAATGACCAAAAAAAGACACAAAATGACAGAAAAAAACTAAATTACTTAAAAAAGACACAAAACCCCCCACAAAATTACTGAAAAAAGACACAAAATTACTAAAAAAAAGGACACAAAATGACAAAAAAAAAACTAAATTACTTAAAAAACATACAAAAAAGACACAAAATTACTAAAAAAGAGACACAAAATGACCAAAAAAGACATAAAATGAACGAAAAAACACTAAGTTACATAAAAAAGACACAAAATGACCAAAAAAAAAGACACAAAATGACAGAAAAAACCCACATCCTAAATATGTTCTGCGTGGGTCACTTGGTCTGTGATATATCCCCCATAACTTTCCTTTATGGATAACTGGGTCTGGGTTCTTATGGGTTAAAAAGGCCGCAGTTGGTGGAAAAACTAATGTGCAAAATTGGACGGAAATATGATTTTACTGTTTGTCTCATCACCCTTACCTTGATCTCGCTCTTCCTCTGTTTATCTGCAGAAACAGCCTGATAGCACGCCCTGCAGGCTCCTCCTCTCTCTCCATCACTAGGAGGACATTGGCCCTGCTAAACCTTCAGTTTCTGACTTGTATAACTTATGCAAATTGTGCGAGCACAGAGCCGAGGCAGGTAGAGTGGGCTGGCGCCCAGCAGCAGCACCGGGTCCAACCGTCTGATCTGGCGGTCCAGAGTCAGCATCAGGACCAGGAGCTGGGGGCGCTGCTGCATGGACTCAAACACTTTTTTTTGCACCATTTCAAAACTTTTCAAAATGACTGTTTCCACTCAGGTTTTTTTTATATGAGTACATTGAAAAGGTGCTTAAAACAGCTATTCTCAACCTTGGGGTCGGGACCCCAGTTGGGGTCGCAAGATGATTTCTGGGGGTCGCCAAATTATTTTGGAAGCTCGCTCTGTCTCCACTGTGTTAAAGTATTCATGTGTTTTAGTCTTTTTGTGTCTTTTTTGGTAGTTTTGTCCTTTTTTTTGGTAATTTTGTGTCTTTTTTTGGTCAATTTGTGTCCTTTTTTTGTCATTTTGTGTCTTTTTTATCATTTTGTGGTGAATTTGTGTCTTTTTTTCGGTCATTTTGTGTCTTTTTTAAAATAATTTTGTAGTCAATTTGTGCCTTTTTTGGGTTAGGGTTAGGGTTTTTGTCTTTTTTTTTTTAGCATTTTTTAGTATGTTGTTTGGTCAATTTGGGTCTTTTTTTGTCATTTGTCTTTTTTTAGTCATTTTGTGTCTTTTTTGGTCAATTTGTGTCTTTTTTTGGGTCATTTTGTGTCTTTTTTAAAATAATTTTGTGGTCAATTTGTGCCTTTATGGTCATCTTTTTGTCTTTTTTGTGGTCAATTTGTGTCTTTTTTGGTCATTTTGTGTTTTGTTTTTATCACTTTGTGTCTTTTTTTAGTCATTTTTGTGTCTCTTTTTGGTCATTTTATGTCTTTTTTTTCTAGTCATTTTGTGTCGTTTTTGGTCAATTTGTGTCTTTTTGGGGTCATTTTGTGTCTTTTTTTAGTCATTCTTGGTCTTTTTGTGGTCATTTTGTTTCTTTTTTGGGGTGATCTGAACTGTGCGTGTGAGATTCTTTTCAGTGAGCGGGGGTCGCGGACAACATGCATGATAAATTGGGGGTTACGACTCAAAAAGGTTGAGAACTACTGGCTTAAAACATCTGGATAGAAATACACCTATACAGCAAAGTATGGTGATATTTCGTGTGCCATATTCAATCAAAACTAAGAAATTAAGTATCAATATTTTTATAGTAAGAAAGCCATTTTTCATGGTTTTCTTGATAATAACCAAAATCATTATCAAGAAAATCATGGAAAATGTCTAGATCTAATTTCTTAAATTAAACTATTATGAGCTATTTTTGTTGTTATCATTAGATTTGTCCAAACAGATGTACCTTTAGTTGTACCAGGCATTAAAATCAACAAGAAATTTAATAAAAAGGGTAGTCTAATAATTTTTTCCATGAGTGTACATTCTGAAAATACTCCCAACTTTCTGGTACTATAATATTAGAAGGAATTGCTCATTCAGTCCACTAGATGGTGCTAATCAGAGATGTTTTATTTTATTTCGAACTCATACTAATAAAACTTTCCAATTCCCAAGTTGCTGAAGGAGCTGCATGAGTTTTGTTTATAATTTGGATTGTTGAAATATGTGTACAGCTTTCCACATGTTTGCATTCAGTGAAGTGGGACTGTAATACAAAATCTAGCCATTTTCCATGTTTTTTTTTTTTAAATAATTACCTAAATCTTTATCAAGAAAACCATAGGAAAATGGGCTAGACATCAGCTGTTAAATTAAACTCTTATGAGCTATGTTTGTTGTCATCATTATATTTGTCCAAACAAATCTACCTTTAGTTGTACCAGGCATTAAAATGAACAAGAAATTAGAGAAAACAAGGGGTTTTTCCATGACTGTATATGTACCTAAAATTGAAAATGTTGATCTGAAAAGATGTTTTATAACTAGCATTGTTTCCCTCTGAATTGAAGTCCAGTTGAAGTATAAAGTGGTAAGTAAAAGTAGCTCAAAATTGTGCTTTAGAGCAGTAGTTCTCAACCTTTTTGAGTCGCGACCCCCAATTTAACATGCACCAAAAAAGACACAAAATGATAAAAAAAAACTAAAATACTTAAAAAAGAAACAAAATGACCAAAAAAGACACAGAATCACCAAAAAAATGACACTAAATTACTAAAAAAAGACACAAAATTATTTAAAAAAAGACACAAAATTACCAAAAAAAGACACAGAATCACCAAAAAAATGACACTAAATTACGGTACTAAAAAAAGACACAAAATTATTTAAAAAAGACACAAAATTATTTAAAAAAGACACAGAATTACCAAAAAAGACACAAAATGGCCCAAAAAAGAACAAATTGACCACAAAATTATCAAAAAAAGACACGTAATGACCAAAAAAGACACAAAATTACCAAAAAAGACAAAAAATGACCAAAAAAAAGACATAAAATGACCAAAGAAGACAGAGCTGACTTCCAAAATGATTTGGCGACCCCCAGAAATCATATCGCGACCCCAATTGGGGTCCCGACCCCAAGGTTGAGAATAGCTGCTTTAGAGCACTGAGTTACTGCCCACCATGCATCAGCGCACATCTTAAGGGAATAATGTGGTTTTAACTTTCCCTCTGAAGAAAACCGAACAAACCCCCAAACAAATAAAGACACAATAAGGTGAACAAGTCTTTTTTTATTCCAAAATGTTCTGGGTAAAATAAACTGTAAAACATACAACGTAATCATCCAAGCAGAGGGAAATGAACAGAATGGAAAGAGAAAAATATAACGAACACACTAGCCTCAGTTGTTTGTCACAAACAGCTCCCTGTCAGGGAAAAGCAGGAGACAACACGTCTCTACTCCGAGGACAACAAACCAGGTGTCTCACTGAAGGCAGTAGTAGTCAAAATAGTACCTCTGTCTCTCTGTCGCATGATCATTCAAACATCAGTCCAAATCAGATATCTTGGTAGTCAAATGTTTGCAAACAAAACATAGATTCTCCCCTACTGTGCCGTTTGAGCCTTACTTCACATCCAACATCTTAAATGCTTTTCAAAGTAAAAGGGAACATGTGTGTGTGGGTTAATGCTCAAACATTACAAGTTGTCTAAAGGCCCAAATGGGATCAAATGTTGAAAACATGTTGAATACAGTAAGGCACTTGCTAGACAAATCCAACTCAACAGAATCTAAACACAGAGGTGAAATTAACAGAACTTTTATTTTACAATCAGTAAAACAGTGTGGCCACCCTGCTATTAAACAAAGATGTGTGTAAATGGGCTGTACACAAAGTATCATACACACTTTAATGATGAACAAACAGGCTTTTTCAATGTTACTGTAAGAGCAGGAATGATTTCTGAATCCAAAACCTAAATGACAAAGAAGGGTGAACATGTGCAGTCCAACTAAGTGCTGCCTCCTAGAGCCTATGAGAAGCAACTGCATGGTAACTTTACAAACATTTGGAATAGCCTGATAAAATAACATCATCAGTAACAATTATGTTTAGGAAGTGTTTAATTATGTATTATAACTAGTCTGACAACTCTTAAAGCAAGTATACAAGTCTTACAAATGCTAAATGTTTATATAAAAAAGGGACAGACGTACAGAAGAAAAACAATTTACAGGACAGAGCTGTACACGTGGACGGCTGCCGAACTAAATGTTGGGCTCCAAACATTTCAGACTTTAAAGGGGTGGGGGGGGGGGGGGGGTTGTTTTCAGCCTGGAGGACCTTTACAAATATTTCTTAAATTCCCCCCAAAAAAGCTATGTCTCATCCTTTTAATCTTATTTTGTAAGATGTATCCTTCGGAGCCCCTTATTAGAATTATTTGTGAAAACAAGGCCAGATGGGGAAAAAAAATATGAGATATGCTTTACAGCCAACACAGGGACAAATTCAATTAACCCACTCAAACAATTCAGCATGTTGATCCTCTTCAGAAACAGATTTTGGCCTGGCAAGGTTGTCGTCTCCAACCTATTAAGAAATATCTGAAAGGAAATATGCCGGCAATATGAAATGGCTTTGAATGTTACATACTTTTGGTTGCTGGGATTAGCTTGTATGGTTGGAAAAAAAAAAAAAAAAAAAAATGAAATGAGGACAGCCTAATCCTGCAGCAACTGAATTCCAAGTTGGCCCTAGTGAGGATCCTGGTGGGTACGGAGAAAAAAAAAAAAAAAAGTTGTCCAAGCCTGCTGTTTGCTCTTCAGGCTAACATACAAGGTGACATATCTTCTTTCTTTTAGCATACTTTTGTTCCTTCTGTTGCTCAGAAGTCGCCCCTGCATCAATGCTTGTTCAGTATCCCAAATCTAAACATGTCAGAGGAACACAGGAGAACAAAAAAAAGAAAAAAAACAGCCATGTTTGGTCTTGTGGACCAGTCAGCTGAACATTCTTTGAGTCTTATGCACATTTGGATGAAGTGGCATCAAAGCAGTGCTGGCTGTGATGTGTCTGGGAGACGGGGATGACCAGAAATTTTCAGGCTGTCTAAGCTGTCGTCTCTGAGACAGTCTTTTTGTTTCGTGATGGGGATGAAAGGATGAGAGACAACCAGAATGTCTCCTGGGGGGAAAAAGAAGCAGCAGTAACAAAAGGTCTGGAGAATCTACGGTGAACTGTCCGAGCCATTATTGTCTTGCATTGAACGCATGTCCAAAAAAAACAAACAAAAAAACAAACAAAAGCAGCTTCTATTTCCTAACTTGACACTTCACTGGTGCAGGTGGAGCAGAGGGAGGGGTGGGGACTAATGGGACGCGGCAGAAAGAGATGGATTCATGGGGTGTTGGGTGGAGGAGGTGTCAGACTGAGTCACTTCGTCCACTTCCTGTCCTGTCCTCCGCTCCGACACACTGCTCAGAGTGGGGTGAAGTTGTTGCTTTCTCCTCTAAAACATAGCAGACTCACAAAAAATGGATGCATGATCTTTATCTACCAGGACACGACTCTCTCTGAATGGAGGACTAGTGGCTGACGAGACCCTGCAGCATCATCATCAGGCGCCGCGCCCTCTTGCTGAGCGGGCTGTGGGGGTCCTGCTGCAGGAAGGCGAAGAGCTTGGGTCTGACCTGGGCCAACACCGAGGACATGTGGTCTCTGGTCAGCGGGTCGCCGTGGTCCAGGTTCATCACTGCGTCCTCCAGGTAGCTGGACGGGGACACACACGGAGAGACACGTTAGATTAGGACCAATGTCCAGCCAGGTTAGGGCTGAAGGGACTGATTTCAAGTCCAATATACACTACCGGTCAAAAGTTTTAGAACACCCCAATTTTTCCAGTTTTTTACTGAAATTCAAGCAGTTCAAGTCAAATGAACAGCTTGAAATGGTACAAAGGTAAGTGGTGAACTGCCAGAGGTAAATAAAAAAAGGTAAGCTTAACCAAAACTGAAAAATAATGTACATTTCAGAATTATACAAGAAGGCCTTTTTCAGGGAACAAGAAATGGGTTAACAACTTAACTCTATGGAGTCTTGGGCTATTTTGTCCATTTTTGAATTCTTTTCATGTCTTTATAAGTCATTTTGTGTCTTTTTTTGGTCATTTTGTGTCTTTTTTTGGTCATTTTGTGTCTTTTTTTAGTCATTTTGTTTCTTTTTTTGGTCATTTTGTGTCTTTTTTTAGTCATTTTGTGTCTTTTTTTGGTCATTTTGTGTCTTTTTTTTGTCATTTTGTGTCTTTTTTTGGTCATTTTGTGTCTTTTTTTAGTCCTTTAGTCCAACATAAAATGTGATTTTGAATCTTCTTTTTACTTTCAAAACACTATCATGCTCAATAAAGAATTTTAAATGTTGCAAATGTGCATTCATTCCAGAGTACACTGAGACATTAAACTGCATCATTTTCAATTAAATTCTGGAAAAGTTGGTGTGTTCTAAAACTTTTGACCAGTAGTGTATATAATAATGTCTACAATGTTTAATTGTTAAGTGATTTTTGTTTTGTCTTGTGGACCCTAGGAAGACTAGCTCCTCCCACTTTTGGTGACAGCTAATGGGGATCTTTTTAACAATAACCAATAAACAATCTCACATGCTAAGACATTCGTCATATGAGCGATGCTAAACAATGACCCTTCTTAGACCGCAGTATATGCAGGTGTTTCATAAAATAACGTATTAAGTTAGGTTGACCGGAGCAGACACTGGGGACAAATTGATTTGGGCATTAGTTTTAGACTGATTGCAAGTTTAATCTTCCACTCCGTCAGGGAAATAAGCAGTTAGGAACATGCCTTATACATATAAGCACATGCAGTGGTGGAAAGTAACTAAATACATTTACTCAAGTACTGTACTTAAGTACAATTTTGAGGTTATTTTACTTTACTTACTTTATACTTCTACTCCTCTACATTAAGCTGACAGTTTGTTACTTTTCAGGCCAAGATTTAGCATAAAAAATACATTTAAAGTGATTCGACTTGTTTTTTACGTAAATAAAACCTCACAACAGTATATTAAATAATTGAAATGAGCCCTATCTTGGTAAAATAAAATGCTGCTCACATAAATGCATCAATAATAATAATAATCCAATAATATATTTAGAATATATAAAACAATCTAAGTGCGTCCATTCTGCACGACGAATACTTTTACTTTTGAGACTATAAGTACATTTTGATGCTGATACTTTTGTACTTTTACTGAAGTAAGTTTTGAATGCAGGACTTTTACTTGTCGTGGAGTAATTTCAGTGTTGTATTAGTACTTTTACTGAAGTAAAGGATCTGAATACTTCTTCCACCACTGAGCACATGCTGATTGTGGCTTCTGAGACACAACAACCTGTGTATACAGTGTATAGATTAGATACATTGTAAATATTCAAAATAGGTTACATTTGAGCATTACATAATTGAATATAATTTTAACATTTAAAATATGAGAAATTGGAATGGGTGTATAGAGCAGTAGTTCTCAACCTTTTTGAGTCGCGACCCCCAATTTAACATGCATGTTGTCCGCGACCCCCGCTCACTGAACACAATCTCACACGCACAGTTCAGATCACCCAAAAAAGAAACAAAATGACCAAAAAAAGGAAACAAATTGACCAAAAAAGACACAAATTGACCACAAAATGATCAAAAAAGACCCAAAATGACCCAAAAAGAAAAAAAAATGACCAAAAAAAGACACAAAATGACCAAAAAAAGACACAAAATGACTAAAAAAAGACCAAAAAAGACACAAAATGACTAAAAAAAAGACACAAAATGACCCAAAAAAGAAAAAAAAAGACCAAAAAAAGACACAAAATGACCAAAAAAAGACACAAATTGACCACAAAATGACCAAAAAAGACACAAAATGACTAAAAAAAGACACAAAATGACCCAAAAAAGAAAAAAAAAAAGACCAAAAAAAGACACAAAATGACCAAAAAAGACACGAAATGACTAAAAAAAAAGACACAAAATGACCAAAAAAAGGAAACAAAATTACCAAAAAAAAGACACAAAATGACTAGAAAGAGACACAAAATTACCAAAAAAAGACATGAACACTTTAACACAGTGGAGACAGAGCTGACTTCCAAAATGATTTGGCGACCCCCAGAAATCATCTCGCGACCCCAATTTGGGTCCCGACCCCAAGGTTGAGAATAGCTGGTATAGAGGAAGACTGACAGATTGTTCTATTTGACGGAAATAATGCAAAAAAAATGACCATCTCTAATCTGAAACCTCAATCATTGGGATATCAAAGCAGTAGGAGAATAACTTGGGTCCAAACACAAAGAGAAAGGCTGCCTACGTCACGGTCTCAACTTTTTTTTTGTTCGGTTTGAATGTCAACCGCTGTCCTTGATCACCTTCCTGGCTGCCGGCCTGCTGTGCACCTTGTGTTTTCACTCAAATATCACAACAGAAATTGAGTTATGGCACAGTCACCTGCGTCCTGTCCTCTCGCTCTGACTCACTGCATTTAACTCCTCAATTAATTGTTTCAGTCAGACATCTGGTGGTTGGACCGTCCAGCAGAGCTCTATTTCTGTCCTGCTCTCTCAGCCTCTCTGTCTTTATGCTTTAAATGACCATTCATCTCCTCGTCCTGATCCCAGTCTAGCATTAAGCTGGTCCCACACCGCCAGCTGGCCTCTGGCCAGTGTTCCCTTCAACACACACACATTACAGGTCTATCAAATCCTCATAACACTGCCAATTCACTCTTTATGACATTAAATGTCACTGCATAGAACACCATAGATACAGACTGGCTAGTTTATGTCTTGCAGGAGATTATCCTCTGATTAAAGTGTCCAACCGTTTTCAACACTTGAGCTGACACCCTGTGGTATGTAGGGTTGTCAGAAGTACACTGCCGGTCAAAAGTTTTAGAACACCGCAATTTTTCCAGTTTTTTATTGAAATTCAAGCAGTTCAAGTCAAATGAACAGCTTGAAAGGGTACAAAGGTAAGTGGTGAACTGCCAGAGGTAAATAAAAAAAGGTAAGGTTAACCAAAACTGAAAAATAATGTACATTTCAGAATTATACACATAGACATATACATGTCTTTGTAAGTCATTTTGTGTCTTTTTTTGGTCATTTTGTTTCTTTTTTTAGTCATTTTGTGTCTTTTTTTTGGTCATTTTGTTTCTTTTTTTTAGTCATTTTGTGTCTTTTTTTAGTCATTTTGTGTCTTTTTTTGGTCATTTTGTGTCATTTTTTTTTTTGCCATTTTGTGTCTTTTGGTGTCTTTTTTTGTCTTTTTTTTGGTCATTTTGTGCCTTTTTTTTGTCATTTTGTGTCTTTTGGTGTCTTTTTTTGGTCATTTTGTGTCTTTTTTTGGTCATTTTGTGTCTTTTTTTTAGCCATTTTGTGTCTTTTGGTGTCTTTTTTTGTCTTTTTTTGGTCATTTTGTGTCTTTTTTTAGTCATTTTGTGTCTTTTGGTGTTTTTTTTTGTCATTTTGTGTCTTTTTGGTCATTTTGTGTCTTTTTTTTAGTCCTTTAGTCCAACATAAAATGTGATTTTGAATCTTTTTTTACTTTCAAAACACTATCATGCTCAATCAAGAATTTTAAATGTTGCAAATGTGCATTAATTTCAGAGTACACTGAGACATTAAACTGCATCATTTTCAATTAAATTCTGGAAAAGTTGGTGTGTTCTAAAACTTTTGACCAGTAGTGTATATCGATACTCAAAAAAGTATTGATGCTAAAATGTTGTATCCGAATACAATACTCATTTTCAAAAGTATCGATCCAACAACTTATTAAACAGCTAAACCATACAACCTCAAAATATTGTTCTAATTGTTACTGTTTATTGTATTTATTTATTTTTTGTATTTCTTCAGACCTGAAGCTTGTTAGCATAGTTGCAGTTTCTTTTTGCACAACTTTTTATTGTATTCATGCATATTTTATTTTGTGCGGGCAGTACATTTTACATTTTATTTTATTTATTTTTATCCCATTTTTAATTTATTTTATCTTATTGCATCTTACTGTTCTATTGTTAACTACATCTCTTTGTATTGTGTTATCTATTTATTGTTTGTGCAGCACTTTGGAAACCTTGTGTTTGCTAAAATTGTGCTATATAAATAAAGGGGATTGGATTGGAACTGTTTTTTATTATAAATATTTAACCTGTGGTTCTGTTCATTTTTACATGTTGCATTTTTCTTGTTAATAAAAATATTTCTGTTAAATTTTGGGCTCTTTGTTTTTATCCTTGTGGTATCGAAAATGGTATCGAGTATCAAATATTTCCCTGAGTATCGGTATCGAGTTGAAAACTTTAGTATCGTGACACCCCTAATGATGGTATGTTGGTTGAGATGCTCTTGTCCTTACAAATTCTTATTGGTCAGACAATCGCTGGTGCTACTTTCATCAAGACATATCTACTACCAAAGCTTTTTTTTCCAGCTGAAAACACCAGGTGCTCTCCTGTAAACACAATGTAATTCTTAGGTAAACTTGCAAAATAAAACGACAAATAACAACGCCCAAAAACAGCTTGGTCCATGTTTAATGGCTCACCTTTATCATCAGGATTAAACCCAAACAGCGACAGTAAGGAGCGCAAGTGTGTGGAACTCAGTACCTGAGGAGGTTAAACTGCTAACAACATACAAGGCCTTCACAAAAAAGTTGAAATTGTGGCTTATCAGGACCTACAGCTGCCAACACTAAAAGATAAGACTGTTGTGTTGTTTTGATGTTATGATAAAATGTTATGTTGTGATGTTGTATTTTTTTATTAATCGTATCGTAAGTGTTTGTATATGTATTTTGTATATTGTACGTATTTTTATTTTTTTGTTTGTTCGTTTTTCTGTTTCGTAATTCTCTGCTTTTTAACATCATGGCCAGGGGACTACAGATGAAAACTAGCCTTCTGGCTAACTCTGGCTTTTTTAACCATGTATAATCATGTGTTTTATGAAATTGCACTGTCCCCTTTTAAATAAACTAATAATAAAGACATAGGCTGCGGTCGAATAGTCAAATTTGCTTAGGAACCTTCCTAACTGAGTGAAATGACCCGGAAGTATTATCGTAGCCGCCATGATAAGAGCTGTTCGAATTCTCTAACTGTTAAGGAAAGGAGCTTCAATGCTTCCTTTAGTATCTCCTTTGGCATAGGATACACCGGACCAGCCTTTACGAAAGGAAAGGAGGTAATGCCGTCCCACAATTCCTTGCGGTAGCAGCATATAAGGCCGACCGTCACGAGAAGAAACAAACAAAATGACTGACAAATCCCGCAGATCGTCATGTAAGTTACTGATGTGTTTTCATCTTAATTTAATTATATGTTGAAAATGAAGAATAATGACATAGGATCTCAATTCATCCAATTTTATTATTATTTTTTTTTAATTCTTAGCAATTTTATAGATTGTGTATATGTGAATAAGATCTGACACATAATAATAAAGGTTTGCTTTAAAAGCATAATAATAACATGTACAGTAGTGGCTTTGTAGCACTCAATGTTGTAAATGTGCCATGATTTATCAGTTTTCATTCAATCATACCTATTGGTATTTTGTCTTTAAATATGAATGGACAGGTGCATGATCAACCTTTCTCAATGTGATCACCATTTTGTTTCACTTTTGTGACTGGCGTGGTCTATTATTCTTTTTTGTTACATTTCATTTCCAATCATGGTAATCGCCTAATATTCGTGAGAACGCTGATTTTTGTAGTCCATCTTCGGAAAATTGTAGTTTCACCAGGACATTCGACGTAATCAACATTGGCCGTGGCGTGATGACGTAGACTAAGCGTAAGTGCAGTCGGATTCTCTAAACACCGCGATCGTCTTCTCCTAACTCCTCATGAACTCTCCTTCTCATCTTTCCTTGACCTCGTGACGTTTTCCATTGAGGTTAAGGAAAAGTGGTTAGGAAAGGACTTAGGAGCTGATTTTTTTGACTATTCGACCGCAGCCATAATCATTTTGGTTTAGAAAGTCCTATAAGTCGCCATGTTTCTCAGCTAAGCGAAAGCTGTTTTTTTTTTTGGTATTACTCCTGACCCTCCTTCACTGGGACTGAATGGCTTGATGACACCTTGAACATTTTTGAAACTCTGCAACCAGAAATAACCTGCTAACATGCAGCGCTCGGTGCAGAATAGACGCTCAGCAAAGCGTCAATATGCGATGCTCGAATTGCAATGTGCGTAAAAGAAAACAGCGGCATCAGCAAAAAATCACGTTGGTGGACACACAACGCTAGCAGGCAGAGTTGCACAATGTTCTCCAGCTGATTTAGCTCATCTAGAGACAACACGCTATTTATTTCCCCCCGTGGATCAATCGATTTGTTGAAGCGTAAGTAAAAATTTTCAACATTCATTAAGTTGCGCTTCATACATCTTCAGTTCAAATTATTCTTGCAAGCATTTGGAGACAGTGTTCTTCAAAAAGCAGCTCACTATCGTCTCAGCTCACAATAATCACATTTGCATTGTTTCTCTTTAGCAGTCTTTTATGG
This sequence comes from Centropristis striata, assembly GCF_030273125.1. NCBI lineage: Eukaryota > Metazoa > Chordata > Actinopteri > Perciformes > Serranidae > Centropristis > Centropristis striata. The sequence goes on from NC_081522.1 coordinate 3,270,596, forward strand.
GTTCTTCTGAGATAATATTAATCTAAACTACAGGAAAGAAAAGCTCCTTTATCTTGTACAAAGCCTTAAAAAATAGACTGTACAGTTTTTTGCAGTTATCCCAATATTAATTGACTTCTATTTACTCATGAGAGCACAGAGTTTTCCCCGCACGGCTCAAATAAAATAAGCCATTAAAGTAGGGAAAAAGTTAGAAGATGTGGAGAAGTTTTGTGATTTATCCTGTTTTGATTCTATCTACTGAACTCCCTTGCAACACAACCCATCCAAGCACAACTGTGTGCACTGTCCTAATAATGCCTCAGACTGAACCACACCCTGCTGGCCTCATCTCTCTCTCCAGATGGCACAGAGCGGCACCACAGGGCCGTATTAACAGCGATAGGCAGCTGCAACGTAAACGCAGAACCAGACAGGTGATACAGACACAGAGCGGGGCTGTAAAGGGACTTGGAGAGAGAGAAAAAGGTTTTCTGGGGGAGAAAAGAACAAGAGGGGAAGGCAAGGCAAGGATTCAGAAGAGACAAGGACATGAAGGGAGTGAGGCCAGGAGCTCTCTGAGGGCAAATATCCACGCACATCATGCAAAATGCACACCAGTGCAAGAGTGACCAACAGAATAGAAAAATGCAAGAACACAACGATAGAGAGCATCTAAAAAAATTGTGAAGCTATTCACAGGATCGTCGGAGCTCCCTGGACAGCCGTGGAGCGGGGCTACAGACGGAGCAGGGTGATGGGGTCAGCAGTTTAGCAACGCTTAGCACTCAGGAGACGAGGATTAATGGTCATACGATGGAGATGAGATGGAGAGAGAAAAGTTGAGGCAAAGACTGGCTTTTGTACTGATCAACGACAGCACAGGATGCAGCTTGTGTGTGGGGGGGGGAAGGCTTGTAATGACTGCTAGTTCTTTGTGAGGAAACAAACTTGAAATTAAGACATTTTGGCAAGAAGTAAGCTAACATAGCTCACGTATACAACTACAAATTATCACAATATTATTATTTTCATTTGGAAACAGTGCATGCGCACGCACACGCTATTTGCGCAAAACATATTTTAATTTAATTACAGTTATAGCAGATTATCAATTATTCTGTCATTGTTTCAAGCTGTAAAGTGAAACTGTGTGTATCTGATATGCTGTGTCAATAAACAAAATACGGTTAACCATAATATTGTTGCTCAGCTTTATAATCCCTTGCAGCGTTCCCAAACATGACGACTATGGACGAAACGAACACTTAACTCAATTCGTTACAATTCACAATACTTGATTCGTGATATGATTTTCTCACTTTTTTTTTTTTTTAACCAAATGAGGACAAATGAGTGAAAAAGATTCCTTTAGTTGTTGTTTTTTGAAGAAAAAAAAACAACTATAATATATTTTTGATCTTTTCCTTATCAAATGAATGGATATTTTGATATTATTTCTGAGGTAGCTTTTATATAAGCAAGGCGATACATTTTGAAACTGGAGATATCTTTTGTCTTAAAAACAAAACAAATTTAGCAATTTAAAAATAGATTCCAAATGAAACAAATGAACAAATACATACAAAAATCTCGTAAAATAACAAAGTAAAGGTTGTTCTTTAAGGAATATCAGCATATCTGCATAATTCAGGCAGAAGCTGAGATCTCTGGACTTCTACAAAGCCCAGAGTTCATCTTGTTTATTAATTTCAACAATGCTTGATCTCATCAGACATGCTGCAGTGCATCTCAGTCACTCTTTTTATGCATAAAAAGAGTATCACAATTAATTTTACATTTCAGCAAGTGAGTGAATCGTCACATTTTTGTATCCTGTCTTTCAAAGTAATGTTGGATTCCTAAAGAGTGATTTCTCATAGTTGATTTTGGCAAGTTTGATTCTGAGAACCGTAATTTTCGGACTATAAGCCGCGCCTTTTTCCCCATTTTTCGATTCTGCGGCTTATATAACGGTGCGGCTAATCTATGGATTTTTACAGCTAACGGCCACTAGGTTACCTCCTAAATCTATGGATTTTACAGGTTACAGTCCACCAACTTTAACTCTATGGGCTCTATGACCGGTCCGCGAGGAGCGGCGGGCTCCAGCAGGAGAAGCTGGAGGCAGGTGTACGTACCAGATCGGCTCGGGGTCCTTCAGATACTTTTAAGCTATTTTTCACTTGTCTGTGTGTATTTGTGTCAAAAGCTACTTAGTTTGTCGGAGTCGCCGTGCCGTAGCGTTTTGTGTGTAATCAGCGGCAGACGAAGGACCCCGAGCCAATCTGGCAGGGCGCCGGAAAAGAGTGAAACAGGTAGCGCGCAACAGTAAAAGTGAAACCGAGAGTGGTACGAGAGACAGAACGAGAGACAGACCGACATTATGAGAGCGAGATAGTTTGTGCAAAGGAAGTTTTCATGCACAAACCGTCATTATGGAAAACAAACGTAGAAATGCATATGATGCAGCTTTTAAGTTAAAGACAGTCAATCTGGCTGTAAAAGAAGCTTCCTCAAGCAGCCATCTCTTTCCCCACAATCCCCTCTGTGCACGAACCCTTACATATGGTAATTAAACATTAAAACACCTGCGGCTTATAGTCCAGTGCGCCTTATATATGTACACATCATTCAATTTAGCTGCTGCGGCTTATACTCCGGTGCGCCTTATAGTGCGGAAAGTACGGTAATTGTTTCACTCAATATTACAGGACATTGTTTTGAAGTTCCAAAAAGAAAACCACATAGTGTACCAGAAATGAAATGTTGTTAATAAGCTCACCTGATTTTGAGCTCAGAGCGGGTGGTGAGGTTGGAGGAGAGCTGCTGGATGAGTGACAGCAGCACGGGCTGGCTGAGAGGACACGGGTGCTGTCCAAACACCTGCTGGGAGTCGATGGTCTCACACACATACAGCACCAGGTTCAGATCTGTCGCTGACAGAGCCTGGAGGAGAGTAAGAGGGACAATTAGATTCAGATTATAAATCACTCAGACTCAAGATTAAATAGCTCTTTCGCTGCAATTAATCTACCGTATTTTCCGGAGTACAAGTCGCACCAGCCATAAAATGCATAATAAAGAAGGAAAAAACAAATATAAGTCGCACTTTTGGGGGAAATTTATTTGACAAAATCCAACACCAAGAACAGACATGTCATCTTGAAAGGCAATTTAAAATAAAAATAGAATAGAGGCAACAACAGGCTGAATAATTGTACGGTATGCTTACGTTACATGACACAACTGAGAACGTGCCTGGTATGTTAACATAACATATTAAGAGTTATTCAGATAGCTATAGCATAAATAACATGCTAAGAAGTTTACCAAACCATCCGTGTCACTCCAAATAACTAAAATCCAATGAAATCTTCATCCTCGGTGTCACTTTTAAACAACTCCGCTAACTCCGGAGGTAGAAGATGCGGCGCTTCTTCTTCTACGTCGCTTCTATGTCAGACTCATCCTCATACTCGGCCTAGAGCGCCCTCTTGCAGTTTAGTGTGAAAATAACATGTGAAATGATATACCGGTAATAATGTGTTAATAATTTCACACATAAGTCGCTCCAGAGTATAAATCGCACCCCCGGCCAAACTATGAAAAAAACTGCGACTTATAGTCCGGAAAATACGGTATAAGAAAAACATTCAGACAAAAGTAAATGCTTAGACAGTGTTAAAATAATTGATTATTTTCTATTTTGGTAAATCATTTGATGCTTGATTTCTGCTTCTCTGTTCTCTGTCTCTGCGTAACGCAGGTCACTATCAAAGGTCACTATGTATGAATAATTCACTAAACCTTGGAGAGGTTTGAGTTTGAGTTTATTTACTTTGATTACATATATTTCATTGTCTGTTTCATATTTTTTAGACTTTTAGAATCTATGTGAGACAGTGAAAATCCTTTGGCTCTATAAGACATACTATCTTTGTAAGACATAACAAGACAGGAGGTTTATGTTGAATGTTGACATGAGTTTTTGAACCCAGAGAATCTCTGTAAAGTGCATCTTTGTTCGTATTGTAATAAAACTATGTTAAACTGAGAAACTTGCACGGCCTCCTGCTCTTCATTCCCCATCAACCACCTGCGCAGAAAAATGGTGAGGTTTTTTCTGTTGGTGAAAGATTATTCAATTTTCAAGGTTTTCTCATGCAATTTTTCTAACAAAAGCTACTCTGATGTTGTCAAGTGTCAATCAAGAAGTCCGTGGGTCAAGAACCCAACTCCATGGACATAAACATGGAGGATGACGAATAGCCAGAGAGACTGAAGTAGTGAGTAGAAAAGAGCTTTTAGAGGCCACTTAGAGTAGCTTCAGATTAGGGTTGTAACGGTACACACAAGTCAGTTCAGTAGAGTTCACAGTGGCGGTTCTACACAGGGGCCTCCAGTGGCCACTGCCTCTATGAAGAAGCCTTTGGCCCCTGCTGTGGCCCCTGTGTCAAATTAATAATAAAATGTTCAATTTATAAGAATGAACAATGGAACAATTCTAACCTTTTTTTTGTTCAAACAACATCTCATTGTACACAAAATAAACCCAGAATGTGAACATTGTATAATAGTTTAACTCTATGGAGTCTTATTGGGCTATTTTTTCCATTTTTGAATCCTTTTCATGTCTTTGCAAGTCATTTTGTGTCTTTTTTGGTCATTTGTGTCTTTTTTTGGTAATTTTGTGTCTGTTGTTGTGTCTTTTTTATTTATTTTGTGTCTTTTTTGTGATTTTGTGTCTTTTTTGTCATTGGTGTCATTTATGTGTCTTTTTTGTGTCTGTTTTAGTTATTTTGTGTCTTTTTATGGTCATTTTGTGTCTTTTTTTGTCATTTTTATGTCCTATGGGTTTTTTTTTGGTTATTCTGTCTTCTCATTTTGTGTCTTTTTTGGTCATTTTGTGTCTTTTTCAAGACATTTAAAGATTTTGAATACTTAAATATCATCTTTGCCATTTTTCATGTGCTAATGTGCCCCTCTGATTAAACACTAGCCCCTCCTTGGCCCCCACAGTAAAATTGGTCTAGAACCGCCACTGAGAGTTCAGTACAGCGGAAAAACCCCAAATGTAGAAGGATACATTTCTTTTAATTTAGTTTGAACAGACAGTCAAAGACGGCCACAGTTCTCCTGCTGGAAACTAAGGTAGCATTGACCACTGGCACATTTTGTTTACTATTTCACTCATTCATTCATTCATTCATTCATTCATTATCTGTAACTCCTTATGCTAACTGAGGTCAGGCAGGGGTGGAACCACTCTCAGCTGGCAGACACCCTGGATGGGTGGCCAGACTGTCACAGAGCAGATATAGAGATAGTCAACCACTCATGCTCACATTTACACCCACGGGCAATTAAGAGTCACCAATTAAACCAGAGCTAAATGTCTTTGGACTGTGGGAGGAAGGTTTTTAAACACTTTTGTGTCACACTGTACAAATGCTGAACAACCTATTTTGCTTGACAGAAAACACTTAATGCACTTCTCCTGCCTGCAAGTGGGACATTGTAGTAGTTGCAGTATATTGCCTTTCTCGGCCTTGTAGTCCAGATGGACCCTTTGTTTATCAATGCACATGTTCATCTGTGCGTGATTAGAAGTTGTGTGAGGGTGTTACAGCTGGGAAATGCAGTTCAGCTGCAGAGGCTGCAATATCTACAGGGCTACACCTGGTTATGTGTGTGTGTGTGTGTGTGTGTGTGTGTGTGTGTGTTCTTGTACTTCCTGCATAGTGAGGACCGGAACACGTTTTTTAACCAACAGAGTGAGGACATTTTTGCAAAGTGAGGACATTTTGGCTGGTCCTCACTTCTTTAAAGGCTGTTTGAGATTTAAGACTTTGTTTTAAGGGTTAAGGTTACAAAAAAATGGTAATTAACTGAAACTGTATTGTGTGATTGCAAAACTAACTAAAATTATAGTGAAAATGTCCTTCGTTTTCGTCTTTGTCAACTTTTTTCATACATAATGAAGATGGATCAGGCAAAGGAAATGAAGGCAAAATGTACTATGACCTCTTTTAATCTCCCACCCAACAAATACCCCATTACAGAAAAACTAAAATTAATAAAAACTAAACTAAAACTAAAGCATTTCAAGAATAAATACTAAACTAAAAGTAGCAAACTCACTCTAAAAACTCATTAAAACAAATTGAATTTGAAAAGAAAAATTCACAACGAAATTAAAACTAAAACAAATGAAAAATCCAAAACTATGGCTACGTTCAGACAGCAGGGCTTAATGCTCAATTCAGATTTTTTTGTGGAATCCGACTTTTTGCAAGGTCGTTCACATTTCCAATTAAATGCGACTTGTATGTGATCTCCAGTGTGAACGTTAAACGTACCAAAAGTGTCCCGCATGCGCATTGGAGGACACGACGACGTCACACGCAGCGAGCGTGCTCAGTGTTGACGGAAGTAGCGGAAAACATGGCCGCCAGCAGTAAAGCCTGATTTCCACCGGGTGCGTTACAGCCGTATGGTCAGGATTATCGCGTGTTCTCGTTATCTCGCGTGTATATGGCTGGCTCGCTATGCTGCCATTCCGCGGTTGTAACGCGCCCGGTGGAAATCCCCAGTCAGCCTATGTATGATGAATGCGACCTGGCCGTTCAGACTGGAGTCGCATGTCAAAAGATCAGATATGTATCGGTTTTAGGAGCACATATCCAAGTGGCCTGGATCGCATTTGAAAAAAACGGATCTGTGTCGTTCAGACTGTCATTAAAAGATCAGATGCAGGTCGCATAGGGGCGAAAAAATCAGATTTAGGTCACTTCAGGCTGCAGTCTGAACGTAGCCTATTATAGTTTGGAATTCACTATTCCAATGAGGGTCCTCACAAAGATAGAAGTACAAGAATGTGTGTGTGTGTTACCTGCTGGAAAGCCTGGTTGAGCTGTCCCTGCTGGAGGAGCTGCAGGATGTTGGCCTGCTGTGTCTGGTAGTCGAGGTGTGCTGTGGGGACGGGCGTGCCGGCCGCTGACCTCATCGCCTGCATGATGCTGGAGGTGACCACTGCCTGCTGCTCCTTCATCGCCAGGCTCACCTCCCCTTTCACAATTCGCTGCACGTGGCTAAGAATAGACTCCTGCAAACTGGTGGGGGTGGAGGAAAAGAAGAGGGAACATGAGAAAGAAGGTTATCCTCCATATTACGTGCAGTCTCGCTGCACTGTGGCAGCTCAGTGACGTCAAGAAACCCTTATTTAATCTCTTTTTTTGGATTGTAACCTTGTCACTATGTTGGCACACATCGACTGAACTGATGTACTAAAACGTGCAAGCTGGGGAAAAAAATCTGGCTCTGACCAGTCAGGCGTTGTCATTTCCTTTTGAAGATTTTAAACTTTTAGTTGGCCGACTACTTTCTCCCTGCTCCGCCCCCGACAAATCTATACACTCTAGAGGCCGGGAAATTAATTGCAGAGGGAACAAGAGACCTCGATCGAATTTATGTTCTTACATTAGCCCCAGGATTAAGCCTTGCTTGTTTCTACTCTCCAGCCCATTATGCACCTGCTCAGTATGAAGTGAATACGGCCGGGGCGGCTGGCTGCTGATATGCATATCTGATATTCAAAATATCCTCTTTGAATGTCAATCAATGTTATATGATCAGTCATGCGAGTAATATCAGTTAACAATGTGATTGTTTAACCCATTGACGCCGGGAAAGCATTACCGCATTTCTACCATTGAAACCGGGAGCGCTGTTGCGTCACTCTGCCATTAAGGCCGGGACAGCGGATATGTCATTTTGTAGTATTTGTATTTTTTTTCACCTATTTTCGGTCTCTTGGCCAATGAAATGCATCAGAATCATGATCAGAATACATGTGGGAGTGTCGCAATGCATCATGGGACTTTTCCAGAACTTATAAATCATGGAGGAAGACGACTATAGCGGAGGAGCTCAGCAGGAAGTGACGGAAGAGATCTGATGAAAACAGCACCGATGATTTTATTGCTGATCTGGACTTTGAACCCTCGGAACCAATCGACCGACAATTATGGATGAGGAATATGTTTTTAGACGACATATTTTCACCGAAGAACAGAAAGATTTGTGGCCATCTGGAGATAATAATAAAATTATTAATAATAATATATTAATATTAATAATAATAATAATAGGCTAATTGATTGTGATGATGATATAAGAAATCATGACTGTTTGTCTTATATTACGTTTTTATATTACGTTTTTATATTACTTTATGCGTCGTTGAGTACCCTGAAAAGTGCAATATATAAAATGTATTATTATTATTATTTATTTATTTTTTATTATAGTAGGCTAATGAGAACTATGTCTTGTTCTTCCAATGGTCATATCATGTTTGCATCTTGCTAATGGGCATGTATTAGTATTATGCATAGGATTTTTTATTCAGTCAAATGTAACATTTGCTGAGTTTGTTGATTTTTTAAAAAACTTTATTGAAGGTTTCGACAAATAAACTCAACTTCTCATGAAAGCCACGGGTATAAGCTCTCAAATACTTTTTGAATTTCATTTTTATCTGCTACAGAGGCTGAAGAATCTATTATTTAGTAGGTGTTGAATTTCCAGAAAAACTTCAGGTTTTAGGGGGTCATTTGAAAATCGCCCAGAGGTTTTCCAGGCATTTTTTTCCAGGCGCTTTAGGCCTTAATGGGTTAAATGACAGAAAAGAAGAGGAAGAAAATCAAACAGAAAGTGTAAGTGGTTCAGAAAAGATTTAGTTCTATTAAAATGTGAAGAAAAACCCAAGGTTTCAGTAACAGCCTTAAATCTCTGGTAGCCATCAGGGTGGTCAATAAGGGATATCCAGGATACATACTTTCCCACCATCATCTGGATCTGGTGCTGGACATCTGCCCGGACGTTTGCTGTGATGTTATTGGCCAGCTGATCGTTAGAGCTTTGGAAGCTGTCGATCATCTGCTGGAGCTGGCCAATCATGGGGTCTCTAGCCTCCTGCTCTCTCTGCTTCCTGTTCTTCATATGGGTCTCAAGCTGCTGGATGTCTACAAAGATCAAAGTCAAGATGAAATAAATTCACCCCTCCTGAGACAGGCAAACATCTAAATACAATCAAAACTACATTAAGTAGGATTACTTTTTCAGATTAAGTGATGCATTGCAGTGTGGAAGTGCAGCAGTAATTAGGGTCTGTACTGCTTTAAAAAAAATGAAATTCAAGCACTTTTCAATTACTTTCATGGCACCTTAACCAAACATTTTTTTTTTAAAAACTCTCAAAAGCCTTTATCAGCATATCTATACTAGGCTTGGACCGTATCTGTTTTCTCTTACTGTCATACCATAGACCCAGGTGAAATGTCAGAAAAGTATCTAAACTAAGAAGGAGGAAACTAAAAAATAAAAAGGAAGGTCCTCAGTTAACCAATGGTACCGGTTAGGGTAGCTAACTGCACCTAGCTAACTCACAGGCTGTATATGAGCTAGCTTAACTGCACAGAGCAGCATGACAGTGATGTTAGGAAGCATGGAAAAAGACAAAAAAAGACTATGGCAAAATACCAGTCACACTTCATCTTCTCATAGCAACCAGAGCCTTTTTTTTATTTTAACTTGAACAAAAACAAACAATGAATTGTTTGGCGAACTGTGTGGCTAATCAACATCGTCAGGAAGTGACTTGGTAAAATGTGAAACCTAAAAATGCCAAAATAAACTGAAGAGGGGCTTTCAAGACTTTGTGCAAACACTGAGGAATGCCAAACCCACAGAAACATTTGGCAAACATAAATCCTTTTCATACAAAGTAACAAACCAAACTGAACTTCTATTCCGTTAAAGTAACCACAACTGAACATTTATTGACGTTTCTTTTATCTTGTCCTCAAATAGGCACCTTTGTATTATACTTATTTGCTATTTTGAATCAATTCCAAAGTGTTTTCTTCAATATATACACTACCGGTCAAAAGTTTTAGAACACCCCAATTTTTCCAGTTTTTTATTATTATTTAAATTCAAGCAGTTCAAGTCAAATGAACAGCTTGAAAGGGTACAAAGGTAAGTGGTGAACTGCCAGAGGTAAATAAAAAAAGGTAAGCTTAACCAAAACTGAAAAATAATGTACATTTCAGAATTATACAAGTAGGCCTTTTTCAGGGAACAAGAAATGGGTTAACAACTTAACTCTATGGAGTCTTGGGCTATTTTGTCCATTTTTGAATTCTTTTCATGTCTTTGTAAGTCATTTTGCGTCTTTTTTTTGTCATTTTGTGTCTTTTTTTTTTTTTGTCATTTTGTGTCTTTTTTTAGTCCTTTGGTCCAACATAAAATGTGATTTTGAATCTTTTTTTAACTTTCAAAACACTATCATGCTCAATAAAGAATTTTTAATGTTGCAAATGTGCATTAATTTCAGAGTACACTGAGACATTAAACTGCATCATTTTCAATTAAATTCTGGAAAAGTTGCTGTGTTCTAAAACTTTTGACCAGTAGTGTAGCTTCACACTCGACGTCCCCACATGAATGTGTCAAATTAAGGGCAAACGCTGCATGATGGATCTATTTACGCTACACTTGTGACGTTATGGCTCGTCCATTTATCAGACAGACTTAACACCATGCACCAAAATCTTGGCTGAACGACATAGATGAAGGCTTGCACAGTAGCTAGATGGCAGTGCAGATGTTTATGCAGCATTCACAAAGTAACAGTCAATATTTACACAGAAAGAGCTAAACCCTGAATTTGATCGTGGATTAAATTTTAATTGGAACAAGCTCACAGGCTCACACATGCTCAGAGGGGTACTGTGGCCTCCCTATTTGCTGCATGGTCTCTGTGTGTGTGTGTGTGTGTGTGTCTCCCCCCTCTGTACACATTATGACAGCCTTGGAAAATTTTAAAAAAACATCTAGCTGCCAACTTCCAGAGGTGGGCATGAGCACAATCTCAGAATAAATAGACTGCTTATCAACACATCAGTGCCCTGGCTCAGTCTGAAAAGGCATCATTACAAAAGATGTCCCTGAGCTTTTTGAGAAAGACGGTTATTTAATTAGACTTCCTGATAAACAGACCCTGATTTCAGGGCTAGACACGGGGAACCATCCTACACAAAGAAAGCACCAATTTAAAGTGTCTCAAGGCCATGGTGAGCCACCAGAACAGCTTCAAGGAAAACTTTCAAAAAACTTTCAGTGAATGGATGAAAAGACTTATTTCATAGCATGCAAGTGAAAATGATTGATTTGATCTTGTGTTGCAGAATCTTGATATCTGTGCTATAGTTTGATATTTATTTGTGACGTTGCTTACATTCTTGTGTGCCTTGTTTGAAGCTGTCGTTGATCTGCTGGAACATGGACTGGCAGCCTCTTTCAAAAACCGGCAGCACGATGCTCTGGAAGGCGTCTTTATAGGCGGCCTGGATGGGCCCCTGCATCGCTTCGGCTGCTGCTCGGCCAATCGCATCAGTTGTGTTCTGTAAACAGGAAGCCACCACAGTGAGAAGGGCAGGAGAGATTAACCCTCTAGGGCAGCTATTCTCAACCTTGGGGTCGGGACCCCAAATGGGGTCGCGAGATGATTTCTGGGGGTCGCCAAATCATTTTGGAAGTCAGCTCTGTCTCCACAGTGTTAGAGTGTTCATGTGTTAATGTGGTTTGTGTCTTTTTTTGGTCATTTTGTGTCTTTTTTGGTCATTTTGTGTCTTTTTTTTTTATCATTTTGTGTCTATTTTTTGGTCATTTTGTGTCTTTTTTTCTATAATTTTGTTTCTTTTTTGGTGATTTTGTGTCTTTTTTGGTGATTTTGTGTCTTTTTTTAATCATTTTGTGGTCAATTTGTGTCTTTTTTGGTCATTTTGTTTCCTTTTTTGGTCATTTTGTGTCTTTTTTTTAGTAATTTTGTGGTCAATTTGTGTCTTTTTTCTATAATTTTGTTTCTTTTTTGGTGATTTTGTGTCTTTTTCTGGTCATTTTGTGTCTTTTTTGATCATTTTGTGGTCAATTTGTGTCTTTTTTGGGGGGGAAATCTGAACTGTGTGTGATTCTGTTCAGTGAGCGGGGGGCACAGACAACATGCATGTTAAATTGGGGGTCGCGACTCAAAAAGGTTGAGAATAGCTGCTCTATGGTACGGTGTTGCCCTGAGACAACATACCCATTTTTGGCCTGTCAAATTTCTACAATGCATGTTTTTGAGTGATGCAGTACTTTAAAAAAGAGGGAAGAGTATAGGGAACCAATAGCAATGCTTTAATTTGTCACATGACCTCCAGGAGGCCATATTGAAATCCTATTTTGCGACACAAAAAATCACTCAAAACATAATTTCCTGGCCCTTTTCCATCTGGAAAAAAATATATTCCTACTGATGGATGAATAAACCTTCATTTTTGATAGTTTCATACACTTAGACTGTTCAAGACATTCATCTACAGGCAACATTCAGATAAGAAACCGGTTAAAAATGTTCATTTTTATAATGTTTTTAAATTTAAAATGTTGTGTATTGTACCCTGTCGAAGCTACTGAATATTTTACACATGTTAATTAAATAAATGATGTTAAAATTAATTTTAAAAACTCTCTTTTGTACTTGTGCACCGTTATGGTACAACGTTGCCTACGGACAACAAACCCAAAAACATTTCTTCAGATTATGTTTACTTAGTCTATTTTAAGACCAAAAAACACTCCAAACATTTTTTTCCTAACTCCATCATAATGCGTACCATAGAGGGTTAAGTGATGTTATGATGATTTCAGGAGAACGGACGGGCCACTTACCTTAGATTTGACCACTTTGCTGACATTGTCCTTCAGTGTGACCTCCACAGCAGTCAGCTTAGCAGCAATTGTATTGTTCAGCTGACCTGTTACTGGCTCCAGACTCTTGGAGATTGCTAAAGAGGAGAACAGGATAAGCAAAGCCCATTAGCAAGAACTCCCCTATAATTAGGCAAGTGATCAACCCTGGAGAAAAAAAAAAGACAACATCTCATTCTCCAATTAGAGGACAGAGGCAAGAAAACTCTCTCTTTAGTGGGAGTCCAACACACTTCAGTTGTTGTTCATTTGTTTATCTAATTCATCTTATGCCTAGGGTGACCACAAACATAATAAATAACATTGTGATTAATTGATGTACAGCCTTGTGAGCACTTTGTTAGTTTTACCATGTGGCCACTTTTTTACGGAGGAGATAAAAGAAAGAAAAGTAGAGCAGATTTCTTATTTGGCGATGTTTACTGCTTATTCAGATCAGGGATGTATTGATCCAATCTGTCAGATTGCTGACTCTATTAAGCAAATAGGACATAACATGATCGATCCACATCAAATACAATTTCTTTGTTAATGTCCTGATAAAATTCAGTAGGCCTCATTCACCAATAGTTCTTAAGAAGAAATGTCTTCTTAAAACCCACTAATGGAGTTGTCTTATTTGGCATTTGTTCTCGATTAAAACCAATTCCACTCACTAAAGAGCACACGAGTGTTGAAATGGTGGTGCAAAATAACTGGTTATTGCGTTTTCTCCAATTATACAGTTGTTTAATACTACTTTATAACATTAGAGTAATTTTATCATTCATACTTTTTTTTAAATGATTATTTATATCATCTTACAAAGCATTAGGCCATTTTAAATGAAATAAACACACCACAGTAACACTTTAATTTACATCAATTACACTACCGGTCAAAAGTTTTAGAACACCCCAATTTTTCCAGTTTTTTATTGAAATTCAAGCAGTTCAAGTCAAATGAACAGCTTGAAAGGGTACAAAGGTAAGTGGTGAACTGCCAGAGGTAAATAAAAAAAGGTAAGGTTAACCAAAACTGAAAAATAATGTACATTTCAGAATTATACAAGTAGGCCTTTTTCAGGGAACAAGAAATGGGTTAACAACTTAACTCTATGGAGTCTTGGGCTATTTTGTCCATTTTTTAATTCTTTTCATGTCTTTTTAAGTCATTTTGTGTCTTTTTTTTAGTCATTTTGTGCCTTTTTTTGTCATTTTGTGTCTTTTTTTTGTCATTTTGTGTCTTTTTTTAGTCCTTTAGTCCAACATAAAATGTGATTTTGAATCTTTTTTTTACTTTCAAAACACTATCATGCTCAATAAAGAATTTTAAATGTTGCAAATGTGCATTAATTTCAGAGTACATTGAGACTTACACAGTACACAGAAACTGCATAATTTTCAATTAAATCCTTGAAAAGTTGGTGTGTTCTAAAACTTTTGACCAGTAGTGTATATTAACTTAGAGCAATGCCACCCAATAATTAGTGATTGATCACACTATTTATAGGCCAAAAGAAGGCCTGTTTTTGCATATATTTTTGCCTTTACTGGATAATACAGGGGGGAGGATTTCAATACCTCACACAGTCAGGAATACAGATTTTAAATCTGGCAAAAAGAGAGCACTGGAATCACAGTGATACTGAGCATCAGCAGATACCCTGAGGTGAGGTTTGGGAATTGGGAGGGAAAAAGTTGGAACTGTGCATCACTAATTTAGATTTGGGCTACACGTAGGTTTTGCTATTCAGCAAGGATTTGTGGTGTTACATGTGCACAGTCAATGGTGATAACTCAAAATATCGGCTATTCTGTTCATAAAAAGTTCAAACATCTGCTCCCCCTACAAAATGACTCAAACAACTAAAACTGTGGAAGTAAATTTTGGCTATAAACTGAGCACAGCGAGCTGTCTGAGCCACGGGATAAAATAAACCAAGAAGTCTGCTTGGCTTAGACTACACGCTACAGAGCTGAAGAAAATGAGGCATCTTTTCAAGTGTCACTCAGAAATGGTACAGCTTTTCAAAGCACCTCAGACACAGCAGCTAAAGATAAAAAGACAAGATTTATACAGTTCAATCTCCTGAACCAAGCATACATTTGCAATTGGATGGCGGAAAGACTAGAGAAAAGAAGCCAAGGACAAGAGACACCAGTGTGCAACATATTCAGACGGTTTTGATTTATACCTAAAATCATCCTTGTCTGAAACTTGCAAACTACTAAATGGTAGAATACCACCATCAACTGGTTACAAACGTGGATAAACGCTCTGGTCTCAGCAGGGGAAAGCTCTCCTTTAGGCTACGTTTACACGAGGATGGTCTGAACAGAAGACGCAAAAGTGGCGTTGCGTCTTCACTTTTTATTCCTCGTTTAGACAAGCATTTTCGGGAGGAAATCTGCTGCATACGGTGACGCAAAAGTGTGTGAAATTGGATTGTATGCAGCCAGGCGGCATCACTTAAAGCCATAAGAGCATCTTTGGGCATGCAGAAGTTTTCACGCCACACATTTCCATCAGCTACTCCTTCCACAAAGTTCTCCACCATCACTAGATCTCCCAGGTCTCGTTCACAGCCGTCTGGCTCGCCTCCGACCAATTGCTGCATCCAGAATGTGATGGAGGTAATTCCAGATCCTTCTCTGTTCACTAATACTATCTGTACATATCCTGTACATTTGGTGGAAAAGTAAGTTTATTAGAGCTGCCAGAGCAGCTTGAAGGTCCGACGCATGGAAATAATCCCACGTTTGTTTATTTTCCTGTACTGGAGCATGTATGTGACGTAAACACATACGTGACGTGAGCAGATCAGATCAGAGTTTTGTGTCTTGTCAGTGTAGACGACACGCTACGGAGGAGAGGATTCAACTTTTCCACTTTGGAAGGTGGTTTCAGATTTTTGCGTCTTTAAGCCCCCAAAACGCCGTCACCGTCTAAACGAAAGGCACTTCCCATAAAATATTTTGTCGTTTTCACCCGTGAGCGTCCTCGTGTGAACGGGGCCTTATTGTGGCTGTGATTGCTGGTTTTGTTTTAATGCTGTGTGTTTGTGTGTGCTTACTTTGTGGGACTGTTTTCTTCATTTCTTCTCGAATCACCTTGTCCATTCTGTTGGTGAGCACCGAGCTGAGAGTGTGGCTCAGCTGCTGGCCGAGTTGTTCCTGAAGCTGCTGCTGATGATTCTGACTCTCTGCCAGTACTCGCTCCAGTCTGCGCTCTGTGGTCATCAAAGGTCAAGGCTCACAAGGATACGCGGAGGGCTCATTATCACGACCTTCATGTGTACTGCTGAAACAACTTTGGGTGGGTTTGTTACAAAACACTTCTTCTAGCTGTATAATATGTCGATTTTTGTGCCTTGTAAATGCTAGATGAGCATGAATTTCTGAGTGTGAGACATACTCAACCGCCCAAAAGTGCACTGCAGCTCTTCAAACTGTCTGGTGGTGGCACACGGTATAATAATAAACTGCACACCGAAAAAGATGCAAATGATAAATCCCTCCAATTTCATAAATCATCTCACAATTGCAATACTGCAAAAAAAAAAAGCAATTATATATTGTTATCACAAAAATTGGTTATTTAAGTGATAATCCCCTATTGCCACACAACACTGCATTGAATTGCCACCCCCTGATCTAATGTGAAAGTTCAGCATAGTATATAAGTGTGCAATTTCAGACACAGCCATGGTGTTCCAACAATCCTGTGTACGCAATCCCTTTGTGGCCTTATAGTCTAGACGGAATTGTCCAAAAAGTGAAAGTGAGGAGCATTTATGGGTACAAGTCGGCAACCGGCCTACTTTACTTATCTAAAGGGTGCTGAATCCCAAAAAATGGTTCCCAAGCGAAATTTTGAGTTTTTGACCTTCTCATTTGCATATCAAAATGGTGGTCGTTGGACCATTTCCCCTTAGTTTTTTTGTAAGTAGGCAATCAAAGATGAGGAAATTAAGTTTCTAGATATTTATGTGTATAAATATAATATATATATATGCAAAATACCAACTTTTAAGGTGAAATTAAGCATTATTTGTGTCATTTTTTAAGGCTGACATAAATATTCAATCAATATCACTTTTAAATGTTCCAGTTGGTATTTTGTATATATATGTACATAAAAAAGACACTGAGCCTCCACTATATCCTTGCTCTGACTCTAGACTATAGATCTAGAAACTTAATTTCCTCATCTTTGATTGCCTACTTACAAAAAAACTAAGGGGAAATGCTCCAATGACTGTGCAAGATGGGCAATTTGGTGGCCATTTGATACAAATTAGAAGGTCAAAAACTCACAATTTCGCTTGAGAACCATTTTTTTTGGACTCAGCACCCTTGAGATATGTAAGGTAGGCCAGTTCCTGACTTGTACCCATAAATGCTCCTCACTTCTTATAGGAGGCCTTTATTCTGAAATCCGTCTGGACTATTAGGTGACCTACTGTACTCACTTTAAGTTACTAGAATTGATGCATGTATCTTTTAATGGTGGCATCACTGTGGTTCAATAAGGCCCTGCATACAGAGCGGCTCAAGTTTTTCACAAAAAGTTTAAGGGGTGGTAGGAATGCAAAACTACAAGAACAAGTTGAGTGAGTAAGACAAGCCTGAAGGATACGTTCTTGTTCCTGGTGGTTGGTGAGGACTTGATCTACTTGGGTCATTATGGTGCTCTGCATGGCTTCGATCTGTCCACGCAGTTCAGTTAACTCCCTCTGCTGGCTGCGCAGGAGCATCAACAACTCATCCTGTACTTCTGCACTCATCTATGGGATAGATAGAGAGAATGATTGAATACAAGACAAAGGGGAAAGTGCTGCAAAAACATGAATAACACTCAGCAAATAATTGCCGGCTTGTATCAGCGTTGCACTAAAAAAAATATTGATTAACAGAGTGGAAATGTATTTTAAATCAGGTGGATAAGTATCTGCCAGCTTGTTTTGATATCTGCTGTCCCCTAGTGGCCAAAAATCAATTAATGGTTATGTGTTTACAAGAGAACATCAACAGAGCAAATAACTGGAAAATACAATTATAGCATCATTGTGGTAGTAATGGGACATAGAAGAAGAAGAAAACAAATTAATTTTGTGATTCCCTTACCTGACCAGAGTCCATTTGCCTGGACTGAGACGATTCACTGAGGAGAAAGGAGAAAGAATGTGCAAAAGCCTTTACAGACAATACTCCAACCAATTATTCAAGAGTCAAATATCAACAGTGGAGGGATTTTTCTTGGAAAAATTATGTTAGATTTTTCATAACACCAACACAAAAGTCCAAACAGACTGGATTACACCCTAAGTGCTGGAGAGAGTGTGGCCACTGTACGGCAGATCACACAAATATATTCTGGGGTTGCCCTGCCCTTAAATCTTTTTGGGATGGGGTTCTTAATACTACCAGGGAAGTCCTTGGTTACGACATTGAATTCTCCTGTTTGTCCTTTTACTTGGGGAACGTGGACTTGGAAATATCTAAGGCGGACAGATATCTTTTGAAAGTTTTCATGGCAGCAAGCAAAAAGGCCAAAACAAGGTGTTGGCTTCGGAAGGAACCTCCCACTGTCAAGGAATGGTCAAACATAATTACCAACATTCAATGTATGGAACGGTTGACCTTCAGTTTAAGACTGCAAAAGGACAAAGGAGATGCTTTCTGGAGAAAGTGGGACAATTACATGCAAAGAGGAAACAACCTGTCGTATTTGCGTATTTGAAACATAGCTATCATAGCCTGTATTAATCTATTCGTACCCCCCTGTTCTTGTTCTTTCTTTTACTGTTGTTATTTTCAAGATCTGTTTTGCATACTGCTATTGGCAACCGGTGTAACTTTTGTAATGCCATTTTAGTCACCTACTTTTGAGTTCAATGTATTGTATGTATGTGAAAACTTGAAAAAAATAAAGTTTAAAAAAAAAAAGAATCAAATATCATGTTTATATGTGTGGATGTGTACTTGCAGTCCAGAAATGAACTAAGCTCATCATTTTGTTATAAAGACTTGCTTGATTTAAAGAGCAGTGGAAATAAAAACTGCACTCAGCTGTCATTCCGGTGCGACAAATCACTTTCCTCCATCAGTCAATAGTCTATTATGATCAAGCCTAAGTGACTGTCTGACAATGTCCCAATACTCACACATCCAGCATCATAAATCACAAAATGTAGCTTAAAATTCAATTTAAGAAAACCCAAGAAAACAGTGTGTTCATATTTGTAGAGATTATTTTTACATTAAGGAGTAGGTGTAATTAGACCTACGGCAAAGACTGATTCAATCTTATGAAAACAAAAACGCATAAAAATGTTTGGTGATGTTGAAGTTAATTGCAATCTGAAATTGTAGTTGGGCTTAACCGTAAAATACCCATGTAATGTTGTTTTTGAGGTAGTGGCAGCCCTACATCCACACACATACTGGTTCATCTCAATGAATTAGAATATCATACAAAAGTTTATTTATGTCAGTAATTCAATTAAAAAAATGGAAACAGCACATTATATAGGTCCCTTACACACAGAATGAAACATGTCATGTCTTAATTTATTTAATTTATTCTATAATATTTTACTATAATGATTATGGCTTACATTTAATGAAGACCTAAAACCCAGTGCCTCAAAAAAAAATGTAATATTACAAAAGACCAATTTTAAAAAGTATGTTTAATATGGAAATGTTGGCCTCTGAGTATGTCCATCTATACGACTCAATACTTGGTTGGAGCTATTTGACTTGAACTACTGGAAATGGACTTTTCCATCATATTCTAATTTATTGAGATGCACCTGTACTCCTTCACTATTACACATCAACACACCTGTCATCTTTCTTCATCTTCCTCTTTACTTTTGGCGACCCTCGTGGTGAGGTCTTCCAGTCCTTAACTGGTAGTCTGTGAGAAGAACGAGAGCGACAGTTTCCTGAGGAGGATGCCAGGCTGGCCACCTCATCATCAGGGTCACTGGGTCGAACACGGGAACACACACACACACACACACACACACACACACACACAGTAAGACAGCTGCTGGAGTCCGTGTAGCAGACTGTATACCACACGCTCTCAACCAATCAATAACATCAAAATTAGGGGTGCGTCGATCGATCAGCGCCGATTTCCTTAATTTTGGCCGGCTCGTTAAGAAGAGCCACCGTTAGCGGCAGTTAGCTACAGTTAGCTCTGTAGCAGTACAGCGTGTATGTGCTAACAGGCTAACAGCTAGCTCTGTAGCAGTACAGTGTGTATGTGCTAACAGGCTAACAGTTAGCTCTGTAGCAGTACAGCGTGTATGTGCTAACAGGCTAACAGTTAGCTCTGTAGCAGTACAGTGTGTATGTGCTAACAGGCTAACAGTTAGCTCTGTAGCAGTACAGCGTGTATGTGCTAACAGGCTAACAGTTAGCTCTGTAGCAGTACAGTGTGTATGTGCTAACAGGCTAACAGTTAGCTCTGTAGCAGTACAGTGTGTATGTGCTAACAGGCTAACAGTTAGCTCTGTAGCAGTACAGTGTGTATGTGCTGCTGCTGCAGGAAGTGTTCACTTAGCGATCTCTGTTTGTTTACAACAAGCACTGACACTGTTTCTTCTTCTACAGTTTGGCATCTAGCGCGCCACACTGTATAATCAAATGCTACGCTGCCCCCGTGTGGAAGGCACCAGTAATAAAACTATTTTTCCTTCCAGATATGATGAACTATTTGATTTTTTAGATTTAATGACTATTCGAATATACGAAAATCGATGCCCATCCCTAGTTGTATGCATGTTGTACTATAACGAAACCACAACACTTTATTTATGGTTGCAGTTCTTTTGTTAGTTTGTCCTGTAAATTGTTGCTATTTATTTTAAGTTCAGTATTTTATTAACTACCTCAGGCATTGTGATTTCCTTTATTTGTTAAAGAAAAATACTGCCGTGTTGTTGTTTTTAATAAAATAAGATTCAAACATTGAAGGTTCAGTTAGTTCAGAGTTATAAAAAAATCGGTATCGGCCAAAATCGGAATCGGCAGGTCAGGCTTTTTAAAAATCGGAGATCGGCCAGAAAATTGCAATCGGTGCACCTCTAATCAATATGTGGTGTAAATGTGTTACCTCTGCTCTGCACCAGCGTCCTGACTGTCATTTGGTGTGAGGTGATAGGAGCGTCGATGGAAAGGTGAGCTCAAACGTCTGTCGTTGGACTCCTCTCTTGAACTACAACACAGCAGATATGTGACACAAACCTCTTTTGTTGATAAATGTCATTCACACTACAGTTTTAACACGGAGAGGAACAATACTAAATACTAAATACTAAATCTATGCACTAAATCTACGCATGACACTTTGCTATGTTATTAATATTATTACTATTATTATTATTATTATTATTATATATACTGTTGCTGCCATTACTATTATTACTATATACTGTAATATACTACTATTATTATTATACCGGCCTTATTTATTTATTATTATTATTATTACTATTATTATAATTATATATTATACATCATATTATTTTACTTAAAATCACTTTATTCATATTTTTCATTTTATTTTTATATTGTTTATTATCTATTATTACAAATTATATTATATATATTATATTATATACTGTATTATTATTATTATTATATACCGTCTAGTCACTATAGCATTGTTGCCATCATATCACCAGTTTAATTATTACCTTCATCTGCCAACCATCCTACCAACCGATGTTCTTTTTTAACTTCTTAAGTGTCCTTGTTCTGTTCTGTGTTTTTTTTCTATTGTTGTTTTTATTTATGCTACCTCAGTATTTTATTCTATTGTATTTTATTGTACTTGAATACCGTATCTCTCTATCTATCTATCTATCTATCTAAACTGGTCTGCTCATTGTGTCAATGCCATGTCATCTTTTTGCTTTATGCTTGAAAGCCTCATGCAACTGCTTGTTTATGTGAATTTGTGTCTATGACTGGATATACTGTTATACAGTCATGGAAAAAAATATTAGACCACCCTTTGTTTTCTTCAATTTCTTGTTCATATTAATTCCTGGTACAACTAAAGGGAGATTTGTTTGGACAAATATAAAGATAACAAACATAACTCATAAGAGTTTAATTTAAGAGCTGATGTCTATTTCTTGATAATGATTTTGGTTATTATGAAGACAACAATGAAAAATGTCCAGATATCAGCTCTTAAATTAAACTCTAAGAGCCATTTTTGTTGTTATCATTATATTTGTCCAAACAAATGTACCTTTAGTTGTACCAGGCATTTAAATGAACAAGAAATTGAAGAAAACAATGTTCTAATAATTTTTTCCATGACTGTATGTCGAGGATTTTGTCAGTAGGGGACAAAACTTTCATTCATTCAAATTATTCATAAAAACAAAAACTGCTACAATCCTACAAAACGTAATGAAATGATGAGACATTTTTACGAAGCAATATTCCTTAAAGTAAAGTGGTGGTCAGAATTTGAAAATGAGATTTTTAGAACTTTCTGGAGCCTTTAATGTAGATGTTTATGTGTATAATTATATGTACACTACCGGTCAAAAGTTTTAGAACACCCCAATTTTTCCAGTTTTTTATTGAATTTATTTATTCAAGCAGTTCAAGTCAAATGAACAGCTAGGGAGGGTACAAAGGTAAGTGGTGAACTTACTTGAAAAAAAGGTAAGCTTAACCAAAACTGAAAAATAATGTACATTTCAGAATTATACAAGTAGGCCTTTTTCAGGGAACAAGAAATGGGTTAACAACTTAACTCTATGGAATCGTGGGCTATTTTGTCCATTTTTGAATACTTTTCATGTCTTTGTAAGTCATTTTGTGTCTTTTTTTGGTCCTTTTGTGTCTTTTGGCGTCTTTTTTGGTCATTTTGTGTCTTTTTTTGGTCATTTTGTGTCCTTTTTTGGTCATTTAGTGTCTTTTTTTAGTCATTTTGTGTCTTTTTTTGGTCATTTTGTGTCTTTTTTTAGTCCTTTAGTCCAACATAAAATGTGATTTTGAATCTTTTTTTTAACTTTCAAAACACTATCATGCTCAATAAAGAATTTTAAATGTTGCAAATGTGCATTAATTTCAGAGTACACTGAGACATTAAACTGCATCATTTTCAATTAAATTCTGGAAAAGTTGGTGTGTTCTAAAACTTTTGACCAGTAGTGTATGTAATGTATTTATGAGTGCAAATTCTTACCAGTCCCCAAGGCCGTTGTCCCGGAGACTGTTCCTGGTTTCTCTGGTGATGTCAGGTGCAGCTGGCCAAGGTGTGTGGCTAACATTACCATCTGAGCCTCCACCAACCCCGGGGTTCTCCTGTGATAATGCGTTCTCCAGCAGAGAGGGGGTGTTGCTGAGTCTTGGTTCTGACTCCACTGCCCCACCCACTGGCCCGTCAGCACCTCCCAGTTCAAGGGGCAACAAACTGAGGCGGAAAAACAGTAGCTTTGTCAATTTAAGGCCCGTACCAGTGCAAGTTCAACATGCAATCTATTATGTTTAATGATGGATTGATGGATGAGAGGATGCATGGATGAATGGGTGGTTGGGTGGATAAATAGAAGGATGGATAGATGAATGAATGAGTAGATATTAGAGATGCGAATCAGCACAGACCCCATGAGTCACAACTCAAAACTCACCTGTTCAAACTGGCATACACTCTGTAACTGGACACTACTTCACTTGCTTTTATTACATTGTCTTGTTTTTTTTGTTTTTTTTTTTAACCATGTTGTGTTGTTTTTAGCATGTTGTCTTGTTTTTAAAGATGTTTAGATTTTAGACTTTGTAAGGTGACCTTGGGTGACATGAAAGGCGCCTATAAATTAAATGTATTATTATTATTATTATTATTTTATCCCAATACGGGAGTCACGATATGATATTATTGCGATTTAAAGCATTTTGCAATATGGTGATTATTGCGATACAATATATTGCAATTTAACGGTTTAACTGCATTTTGTGTCCACAAAATTAAATGCTATGAAGAATTTTTTTTGTCAAATAAGCGAGAATTCTCAGTCTATTCATCTCACTTCAGTCTTTTTATTTCTCCATAATGAGAGTCAAAGCCACAGACTGACCAACAAAGTATTCAGTCAAACTGAACTGAACTGATATCAAACATGTATGGACGACAACAACTGCAGCATTTTATCAAACTTTCCTCAACTTTAAGCTTCACTGCTCTGAATTATTTTTGAATGAAACATAAAAAAAATATCGTAGCTTTGCAGCATTATTTTGACAACTTCCTGACACGATATCCTGATGCACATGGTGTCTATAGATTCTCCAGTATATTCCTAAAAATGAGTGAAAAAAACGGCAAAAATACTGACTCTAAATATCGATACTTGGCAGCCATGAATCGATACAATATTGCCACGCAAAATATTGCGATACTCTTCTGTATCAATATTTCCCCCACCTCTATGGATGGATAGATGGATAGACCTGTGCTGAAACCTTCAAAATGATGTATTAACTATGAACATTAAGTCAGCATTCATTTTTGTTTTAAGTTCCATTATAATGTATCCTTCCTTTGCACTACTATGTATATATTTATATATGTGTGTGTGTGTATATATATATATATATATATATATATATATACACACTGCATTTTATACAATTCGTTCCTGTATATATTGCAATATGATTCACTTAATTACTGCTTAAGCACTTCTGGTTAGATGCTATCTGCATTCCGTTGCTTTGTACTTGTGACATGTGCAATGACAATAAAGTTGAATCTAATCAAATCTAAAATGATCGTTGCTTGTTATTGACGTACCCGTTGTTGTTGGCTGTGCGTGGTGAGGTGAGCAGGTGCAGGGCCGATGCAGCAGACGCCATGCTGTCTGTCTGAAGAGCAGGAAGAGGTAATGGTTCCAAGCTGGGCACCAGTCCACACTGAAGATGCAGGGTCTGCGATGCGATCTCTGGCATGTCCTGGGACATGGCTGTGGAGGCTGAGGAGATGACGTCAGGGGAGCGCGCCCTGGTCGGAGAGGCCAGAGGAGGCAGGAGGGGAGAATCCAGAACCAGAGGGCTGTCCAGGGCAAGGGGAGCACTGGGGGACGCTAAAGCCTGGAGACGGACATGAGGAGGGTAATGAAAAAAAAGGCCGTGGCATTCAGAGTGTTAAGAGGCTGGTAGAGGTTAGAGCAGGGGTGGGCAATTAATTTCCCCAAGGGGCCACATGACCAATACCACGAAGGTTGCAGGGGCCGGACCAAAACTCTGGACTAAATTCTGCTCAATATTAATGTAATCGCTTTATAAAATACAGTAAATTATCTGGTTTTGAGCTGCTACTGATAGGAACACATGTTATGATGAGACTGTTAATGTGGAGTAAATCAAATATAGCAGTAAAAAGTAGTAAATACTCCAATCACTATATCACTAGTCCATTTATTTTAAACACAACTGTAAATGACCTTTAGCAAGGTTCCTATTTAGGTTTTTGTATTATAGCTTGTTTTTTCATGTTTGTACATTTTCAAGGTGTTTTACAATGTTGTGATGCTTTTATTTTGAAAAGGTGCCGTCCAGTGTAAAACGGGTGCTTTAATTTTGAAAGGTAGTGACAGGAAATAACCGGTAGAACGGTTAAATGAAAAAACGAACGGTAAATAATAACGAGTGCGTTGTAATTCATATAAAGTTGATATAAAGTATCAAAAGGCTTCTATAGTGGCTGACTGACAGGACACAAGGTTTGTTGGAGTTTATTTTATTCTGTCATATATATTAGTGGCTATATTTGTTGTCTTAACTATCGTAAAAGTGCTTGTTAGCTCTAGTGCTAATGCTAATGTTTGCTATTTTTTTCAAAATAAAAGCACTGCGGTTATTTGGATTTCTAATTTCTGGGTAACCTCACGCGGGCCGGACAAGGACAGCCAACGGGCCGGATGTGGCCCGCGGGCCGCCCAATGCCCAGGTCTGGGTTAGAGAGTGTATCTGGTCTTACTTGTAGGTTCTCCAGTCCTGGCAGCAGCACAGCAGAAGCAGCTCTGGGGCTGCTGGTGGAGGTGGACAGAGCCAGACTACTGCTGCTGTTGTTGTTCTCTGCTCTGTTAGGACTCTGACTGACATCTTCCATAGCTCTGCACACAGTAACACAAGACAGATTGTAAATTGGGATGGACGTTCACATTTTTAAAAAATGTTTTATCGCTGTTTGCACTTAAAAAAGAACATACAACCATAAAGAAAGAACAGTACAAGAAACAGTTAAAAAAAAGTGCAGGAAAGATCAAAAAGCCCAAAGGGCTTATACGCGACCCTCCCTCTTAAACCTATAAATAACTATACTTTACTTAAATTACATAGCTAGATGAAAATAAAAAATACAAACAAAGTATTAACAAAACAAATAATATAAAGCTCCTTCTAAGGCTCAATGGCAAAGGGTGATACTCGAATATGTTGCTTTGGACCATCTGACATGTAGACTGCACAGCAGGGATGTTTTTCGTAAAACATGGGAACCCTTTTTGTCATATATTGGTTTGAATATCTCTACCATTCTTGCAAGAGGGTTGGTATCGTAGCTGAGAATGCTCTGCCTTGTAAGTGACACCGTACCGTTTAATTGATATGTTTTTGTTTCTGGTTCCCTTTCTTTGATCATGTGAATGTATCATGCATGGCAGTGCGCACTTGGTTTGTTTTACTTGCTTATCCTATTTGTGTAGGATGACTCCTGAATCTCTCGCCTAAATCTGAATTTAAATACGTATGTGAGCCAAATGTGTGTTTTTTGTTTTTGTCATGTATGTGTTCCTGTTTTGTCTTTTGAAAATTTAATAAACACATATTTAAAAAACAAACAAACAAATAATACAAAGGTGTAGACCATCTATAGGGATGCTTTGAGCTTGGTCTTAAAAGTATTTAAAGAGGAACATGATTCTGTTAGATTTCTTAAGTCATTCCACAGCACAAATGAATTGACAAACAAATGAGAATTTGGCAACAGAGGTCTACAGAAAGGAATATGCAAGTCATTCTTTCTTCTTGTAAGATGTGCATGATAATGAGAATTAAACTCAAAGTAACTATGAAAAATAACAGGTAAAGATGCAGGAAGACAAATTACTTTATACATAAGAACCCCTGTTTGATACTTATTGACCTCATAAATTGTAAGTAGTTGCAGTTATTTAAATAATGGTTTAGTTGGGGCTAAATAAGAAGAGTTAGTGGCAATTCTTACAAAGGATTTCTGAAATCTATGAATTGCTTGTAAATAAGAATGATAAGTGCTCATATGTGACCAGGAGCAGGAGATCATGTGGATATGTTAATCTAATGGTGTTAACCCATTGAGGCCTAAAACGCCTGTAAAACCTCTGGGCGATTTTAAAATCAGCCCCTAAAACCTGAAGTTTTTCTGAAATTCAACAGAAGTGTCAACCCTTCTACTAAATAATACATTTTTCAGCCTCTGTAGCAGATGGAAATGAAATTCAAAAAGTATTTGAGAGCTTATACAAATACTACAAAACAACGTATATCTGCTTTCCAGGCTTCAATGGGTTAAACAGAGTGTGTATGTAAAATTAACAGAGGGAGAAAGAAGCAGATGTTGTGGAACAATCCATACAATCCAATTTCCATTTTTTGGGTAGGGTTGATAAGAACATGGATGTAATTAATGTTTTCAATGGGGCAGTCAAAAATAATGGCTTCATTTTGATAAATTAAGCACAGAAAAAAAACCTGTAAACTTAAAGCCACAAATGAATCACTCTCTAAAATGTGCCCTGACTCCGTAAGCCACCGAACAGACGACTGTCCACAGCAGCTTTAAAACACGATGAACGGAGATTCCAAACATTGCTTGGTCCAGTGATGGAAAAATTACATTTAAAAAACAGATGAACTCTTGATAGAAGCTCTGTGCCGTTTCTACAGTGTTGAATTTTCGTACCATCAAAGTACTTCAACTCTTGTTGAAGATTACCTCAACACAAAGTATTTAGCAGCTAGTTTGGAGGTCAGAAGTAGCTCATCCACTCTCTTCAAGAAATACGCTAACAGGTGTTAGGACTGGAGGAGTAAATCTGCCTGTGACAGGCAAGTTAACCCTCTATGGCAGTAGTTCTCAACCTTTTTGAGTCGAGACCCCCAATTTAACATGTATGCTGTCCGTGACCCCCGCTCACTGAACACAATCTCACACGCACAGTTTAGATCACCCAAAAAAGAAACAAAATGACCAAAAAAGACACAAATTGACCACAAAATGATCAAAAAAGAAACAAAATGACCAAAAAAGACACAAAATGACCAAAAAAGACACAAAATGACCAAAAAATGACACAAAATGACAAAAAAAGACACAAATTGACCAAAAAAGACACAAAATGACTAAAAAAAGACACAGAATGACAAAAAAAAGGAAACAAAATGACCAAAAAAAGACACAAATTGACCACAAAATGATCAAAAAATGAGCTAAAAAGACACAAAATGACCAAAAAAAGACACAGTGGAGACAGAGCTGACTTCCAAAATGATTTGGTGACCCCGCAGAAATCATCTCGCGACCCCAATTGGGGTCCCGACCCCAAGGTTGAGAATAGCTGCTCTATGGTACGGTGTTGCCCTCAGGCAACATACCCATTTTTGGCCTGTCAAATTTATTTTTTACAATTTTGAATGATGAGATACCATAAAAAGAGGGAAGAGTATAGGGAACCAATAGCAGTGCTTTAATTTGTCACATGACCTCCAGGACGCCTATTTTGCAGACTTTTCCAAATTAAACAGCTTTGCCATTTTGCGCCACAAAAAAATCACTCAAAACGAGAAAAAAAAACATAATTTCCTGGAAAAAATATATATTCCTACTGATAGGTGAGTAAACCTTCATTTTTGATAGTTTCATACACTTAGACTGTTCAAGACAATCATGTTAATGGGTCGTTGGTTCAATGGTACAATGTTGCCTACAGGTAACATTCAGACAAGACACCGGTTAAAAAAGTTCCTTTTATAATGTTTTTAAATTTGAAATGTTATGTATTGTACCCTGTTGAAGCTACTGAATCTTTTACACATGTTTATTAAATAAATGATGTTAAAATTCATTTTAAAAACTTGTTTTTTGTTGTACAACGTTGCCTATAAGCAACAAACCCCAAAAACTTTAAAAAATAATAACAATTATAACATTTCTTCAGATTATATTTATTTAGTCTATTTTAAGACAAAAAAACACTCCAAATATTTTCTTCCTAACTGGCATCATAATGCGTACCATAGAGGGTTAATGGTGGCTTTTAAATAATAAAAAAAAAATCCATTAGAATATTTTCAAATGCTTCTCTCTGCAGGCTCACCTGTTAGTTGAGTCAGAGTTGCTGCTGATAGCCGTCACAATGGTCAGACTGCTGGCACTGCTGCCAGGAGAGGCTGGTACCTGGAAGGTGGCAAAAACAATCAATTAAAAGGAGAAAAAAAGTGTTATCATGAAGTAAAAATCAATATTCATTGGTTAAGGCAGCTATCCTCAACCTTGGGGTCGGGAGATGATTTCTGGAGGTCGCCAAATCATTTTGGAAGTCAGCTCTGTCTCCACTGTGTTAAAGTGTTCATGCGTTAATGTGTTTAAGTCTTTTTGGTCATTTAATGTCTTTTTTTTGGTCATTTTGTGTGTGTTTTTTTGTCTTTTTTTGAACATTTTGTGGTCATTTTGTGTCTTATTTTAGTCATTTTGTTTCTTTTTTGGGTCATTTTGTTTCTTTTTTGGGTCATGTTGTGTCTTTTCTGGTCATTTTGTGTCTTTTTTGGTCATTTTGTGTCATTTTTGGTCATTTTGTTTCCTTTTTTTTGTAATTTTGTTTCTTTTTTGGGTGATCTGAACTGTGCGTGTGAGATTGTGTTCAGTGAGCGGGGGTCGCAGACAACATGCATGTTAAATTGGGGGTCGCGACTCAAAAAGGTTGAGAACTACTGGGTTAAGGAATGACAGTCACATTCACACAAAAAAATCTTAATAACTATTAATTAACTATTAATATTGCAAATCTCGTCCATCCCATGGACGATACTGAATATATTATTCATAAAGTAGGTTTCCAGTTGGTGTATTTACAGGGTAATGGGTTTGTGTCTGCTGCGTGCCAGTAGCAGCAAACGACCTATCTGTGGGAGGGGATGCTATTCGCGGGGCACGATGTTGCTAAGCGACACATAAAAATGTTGTTTTTGAAGCATGGTGTTCATTGCTGAAGTGTTTTTGATTTTTATGAAATGTACACTACCGGTCAAAAGTTTTAGAACACCCCAATTTTTTCCAGTTTTTTATTGAAAATCAAGCAGTTCAAGTCAAATCAACAGCTTGAAAGGGTACAAAGGTAAGTGGTGAACTGCCAGAGGTAAATAAAAAAAGGTAAGCTTAACCAAAACTGAAAGATAATGTACATTTCAGAATTATACAAGTAGGCCTTTTTCAGGGAACAAGAAATGGGTTAACAACTTAACTCTATGGCGTCTTGGGCTATTTTGTCAATTTTTGAATTCTTTTCATGTCTTTGTAAGTCATTTTGTGTCTTTTTTAAGTCATTTTGTGTCTTTTTTGGTCATTTTGTGTCTTTAGGTGTCTTCTTTTGTCATTTTGTGTCTTTTTTTGGTCATTTTGTGTCTTTTTTTAGTCATTTTGTGTCTTTTTTTAGTCATTTTGTGTCTTTAGGTGTCTTTTTTTGTCATTTTGTGGTTTTTTTTGGTCATTTTGTGTTTTTTTAGTCCTTTAGTCCAACATAAAATGTGATTTTGAATCTTTTTTTTACTTTCAAAACACTATCATGCTCAATAAAGAATTTTAAATGTTGCAAATGTGCATTAATTTCAGAGTACACTGAGACATTAAACTGCATCATTTTCAATTAAATTCTGGAAAAGTTGGTGTGTTCTAAAACTTTTGACCAGTAGTGTATGCTGGAGTGAAACATAGAGTAGCAGTATAAAAGGCTCATGAGAGTTGGTACCGAAGCGCTCGGTGTCATGAAGGCGTCTGGAGTCATCAGCTTGGTCCCGCTGCTGGCGCCCGAGTTTGACAGGAAGTCAGTGGGAGCAGGAAGCGACGGGATTTTCCTTAGGTCGGTCTGGGAGCCACTTCCTGATTCCTTGTCAGAGCTCTGGTCAGTGAGATGATCTGAAAACCCTGCTGGACATAGCAAATGTAGGATTTATTTCTGTGGTAATAGTTGACATACAAAGAAAGGACAGTCACAAAGTGCTTTATGCAACATGTAGAGAAGAGAAATCAACAAGCCTCCAAAGTATTTTTTCCACAATTAATAATAATAATTTGGAGCTGAAATGTTTCAGGATTTGCACAACTTCTAAGCAGTACATTTTAAGCCTTCATCATCACATCTAAATTGTTACAATAAATACATCTGAGATAAATAAAGTTTAGTGAATTCTTATATACTCACAGTAATATATGCATATAGTCACTTTGTAGCTGTTCATATTAACTGTGTATGTTTTGTCTGGTGTGAGACACTAGGAGAACACACAAATACGACAATGGGAGTGTTTCATTTAAATATATTCAAATATGTTTTGTTTACATGACCAATAATGTAGATGAGGCACTAGATTATATTCAAAAGCAAGCATTGTTATATTTAAAATTCAACATATACGGTACAGGCCAAAAGTTTGGACACACCTTCTCATTCAATGCGTTTTTCTTTATTTTCATGACTATTTACATTGTAGATTCTCACTGAAGGCATCAAAACTATGAATGAACACATATGGAATTATGTAATTAACAAAAAAAGTGTGAAATAACTGAAAACATGTCTTGTATTTTAGATTCCTCAAAGTAGCCACCCTTTGCTTACTAGAATATAAGACATGTTTTCAGTTATTTCACACTTTTTTTGTTAATTACATAATTCCATATGTGTTCATTCATAGTTTTGATGCCTTCAGTGAGAATCTACAATGTCAATAGTCATGAAAATAAAGAAAAACGCATTGAATGAGAAGGTGTGTCCAAACTTTTGGCCTGTACCGTATATGTTGAATTTTAAAACAAAGGGTGGCTACTTTGAGGAATCTAAAATACAAGACATGTTTTCAGTTATTTCACACTTTTTTGTTAAGTACATAATTTCACATGTGTTCATTCATAGTTTTGATGAATCTACAATGTAAATAGTCATGAAAAAAAAGGAAAAACATTGAATGAGAAGGTGTGTCCAAACTTTTGGCCTGTACTGTACTTAACCTTGACAACATAATGGGTAAATAAAGAATTTTCCTAATTTCAAAGACTTTGTACAAACCCAGATGTTAAATAAATCTAAAGTTAAAAAAACAAAGCTAAGGTTAGAGTGGAAACACATGTCTTTACTAAGAGTTACACTTTTAACATGCCAGATCTGTCAGGTTATTATTAGATACCAGTTGATTAAAACACAAATTATTTAAGATTTTTTTCCTCACAATTTATTTATAAATGGTATTTATAACTTAACAAAGCCTCTTATTATCTCCTGCAGTTTGCACAGGCAAGTTCATGGATGTCCACAGTACACAATGAGAAAGCAACCTGTGTAAACATGAAGATGCATAATCTCTATGGATTGGGATTTGGCCTTTGTGTCTGCCTTATTTTAAATTCTTGGGACGGACTGTGACTCACCAAAACCATCCTGGGAATCAGAATGCGGCAGGAAGACTGCAGAGCTGGAACCCAATTTGGGCTGAAACCAGATCTGGACATCCTGCAGACTCCTGAAAACACACACAGACACAGAGATGATGAAGACACGGGCCTTCCACATGCTTCCTGTGCCAGACTCAAATATTTACAAATATACATGCAACCCCATACCTCCACTATTACATACATTCAAGCCATTTTAAACATTGATTCCCTTAACTTGACAGTTATAAATGAAAAGCTAATGGTATTTCCTATTACAGTGTTTCCCACACATAGACCATTCTGTGGCGCACCCCCACATAACGGAGACCGACCGCCACAAAATGATTCTGTTATTTTTTTCGCCTCTCTAGGACATTAAAAAAACTGTAACGTCCGTAACATTAGCCTACGCACAGAAGACACCGCATTCACATCAATAAATAAAAGTTTCACAATGAACCGGGCCGATCTCAGAGCTGTCAAGACTCTCCGGTAACGTTAAGGCATATTGAATGGTTGCCGCAAATGCCGTTAACGGGACGAGAGCAGTCCAAACGGCTGCTTCAAGCTAGCTACATCGAGGGTAGGTTCGCTTCCTGTTTTTAAAGTAAAAGCACAAATTCTATCATTGTAAAGGGCAACGGGCGTTTTATTTTTGTAAATGTAACCAGAAGTGCGTTGCTCACGATGGCTAGCTTGAGTAGCGTAACAAAAGTGTAAACAGCTGGTATTTAGTGGTGTCAACAATAATCGATTCGGCGATGCATCGCAATGCGGGGCATGCACGATTCAGCATCGATGCGGCAAAGTGCCATAATCGATTATGTTTATTTCCTGTCCTCCAGTGGAAAGTTGTGGGGGACAGGGTGGGAATTTCACACTCTGGCCTTGATGCCCTGTGAAAAAATGTTCAATTTACGGCCAAGGTGGCCTTTGCGCCCCTGTCAAAGTTCCAGTAAACACAACGCTAACCCGACCCACTCCCCGTCCTTCCAGACTTGTGCGCATCAACACATGGCTCATTAGAATATTCTAATGAGCCATGTGTTGATGCAGCACAGGTAAGCTAGCGGGACAAGCTGTTTTGATATGTTGTGACTGAAGTATGTGGTAGTATTTGACAGAACTTAGCATTTACGTTTTTATAGAAAGTATTGATAGGTAATTACCATTGTATTAGCCTATTTAAAGTCGACTCATTAACGTTACATTTTTGCGTAATGAAAACTAGCGATAGCTAGCTAGGTGGGATAGCGCTAACGTCTTACCTAGCTCAGGGACAAGGGCTCGACATTTAGCTGATGTAAACTTCACCTCAGCAGGTTCCTTTTTTATGGCAGGAGGAGGCATTTCTCTTTCCTTACTCTTAGATGAACTCAGGCAGGAGATTTATTTTTGCCATCTTTTCTAAATATAGCCAATAAAATCTATTGTTATTAGGCCTATCTGACTGCTTGTATTGCCTCATGACTGACGAAAAATGTCCCTTGTTGTGTGCAGTATAATTGTGATGCATCGCAATGCATCGTAGAATCGAATTGAATCGAATCGTTACCTGGTGAATCGTAATCGAATCGAATCGTGAGGGCCAATGCACACCCCTAGTATTTAGACAAATTAACGACGCACTGGGGATCTAAACGGCTACTTTCTCGCCTAAAAAATGTTTGAAATGTCAATAAAGTGATATATTTAAAGAATTTAGGACTTTACCGGTGTCAGTGGAGCACCACAAATTGCTATCTGGTCTGTGGGAAACACTGTATTACCCGTATGTAACCTAACTGGGGAAAAATAAAGCTTAACTCAAGCCAACATGATCTTAATGCTGAAGTCAGAAAGTGGGACGAAACTCACTTAGTGTGAACACAGTAGAGTTTAATTTGGATCCCAGACTTGGACTCTGTCGGTCCTTGAGATCCCTCTGGAAGAAAACAAACACACAAGTAATGCTGTGTTAATAAGGATCAATGCTGCTAATGCTCGCTTTTTATTCAGCAGTGTTTTCAAAAAGTCACCAATGAAAGGTGAAAGCAAAATAAATTGCCTTTTGCAGAAAGAATCAAAAGATTGCAGGAGTGAATAGAACAATTTGCAATTGATGCAAGTGTGTGTTGGTGTTTGCGTGCATGCACACCTGTTGTCATACTCTCAGTCTCCTCCTCTGCAGGGAGGACCTCAGTGTGTCGCAATCGGCTGTGGGCGACATCCCGGACCCCGAAGCTGAGCACGGGGTGGGTCAGCAGGAACTCTGACACCGCTGTGAAACTGGCCTTGCCTTTCTCCAGGTCCTGCCGCAGCTCCATCACATACAGGACCTGGCAAAGACGGAAATCAGCAAATAAAGAATCGGTCCCGTGGAGAGCAAAGCAACAGCAAACATAATTTCCAACGCTATTTAACCCATAAGAACCCACGGTGACACGCGTGTAACAAACACTTTAAATGTTGTAGAATCTCCCATATTCAGCTTTATGCTTCACATTAACTCATTAAGTCCCTTAGCAAGACTATTTGACTGTGACAAGAAGTGACATCTCCAAAATATCAGTGTGACTGGAAACAGAAATGTAAAAAAAAAGAGCTAATTTCAAAAAGCTTATTTTTTGTTACTAGGCTAAATTTAAACCAATTTAATAATTCTAATATAAGTACATTTGACTAGTAAATTTGTGTTTCTGTAAGCAGAAAAGGTGTCGAGTTTATTTATTTTAAAATAAGAAATATCATAAACATAACTTCCATAAACGCCCAATGTAACATATATGTCATATCACAGATCTTTGACATTTAGGGGTAGAATTTTTTTTTAAAACATAAATGTCTTCTATGTGGTCCACTTGGTCTGTGGTATATCCCCCCATAATTTCCTTTAAAAATAAATAGGTCTGGGTTCTTATGGGTTAAAAAAAAAACAGTTACAGGAAGCACACAACAACCTGCTAACAGATTTGAAAAGGATTTTTTCTTTTTAAAAAAAAGAGAAAGAAAAGTGCTAAAATTACACCATTTATCATAGCCAGAAACTGTGAAAACAGGAATTATTATCAGGTTTTCACACTTGGAATGGTCCTTCAGTGAGTCATGTGTACAGTACAGGCCAAAAGTTTGGACACACCTTCTCATTCAATGTGTTTTTCTTTATTTTCATGACTATTTACATTGTAGATTCTCACTGAAGGCATCAAAACTATGAATGAACACATATGGAATTATGTACTTAAAAAAAGTGTGAAATAACTGAAAACATGTCTTGTATTTTAGATTCCTCAAAGTAACCACCCTTTGCTTACTAGAATATAAGACATGTTTTCAGTTATTTCACACTTTTTTGTTAAGTACATAATTTCACATGTGTTCATTAATAGTTTTGATGAATCTACAATGTAAATAGTCATGAAAATAAAGGAAACGCATTGAATGAGAAGGTGTGTCCAAACTTTTGGCCTGTACTGTATGTGCCAATAAGTGATACAAAACTGAAATAAAACTTTAAAAAAAACTAAAACTAAAATCTCCATTGAGAAATAACATTGGTAACACTTTACAATAACCATCATTTATAAATGGTAAACAGATGGTTTATTAATGTTTAATAATCATTTATAAACCGTATATAGGCCATTTAGAAAGGTAAATAGAAAATGTAATAATGTTGAACTATAATTTATAAATGCCAAATAGATTACTTTACCATAAAAAAACATAATTATTAGTTTATTAATAGATTTACACTCATAACTTTTTAAACACCATATTAAGTATGTAAATGATTTCAAAATTATTCTTATACCTTTAAGAAATTGCTTGAAAACATTTAAAGATTAAATATGTATAGAATTTTGTAAATGGTTAATAATAATTGGTTTATAAACCATCTATAAACATCACTTAGATGGTTATTGTAAAGTGTTACCATAACATTAGCAGTTGTACAAAAGTATTTGTTAAACCAATTATTTGAGAATATGAGTTGAAGCACAAAGGTGACACATGGTGCTGACCTTCCTCTGCACGTCTGTGAGGATGAGATACTCTGACGACAGGTCCAGACTGGCCTTCAGGCTCGGCAGAACTGATGAGTTGAACATATCTGGAGAAAACCTAAACAACACAACAGCACCATGAGAATATTTAAATCTGCTGCTCCTTAACATCCACTGATCTCTTGACTTGAGCGGACTAGAGCACCTGTTTGATTAGAGACATTACATGAGCTTGTGTCTTATTACACAGGACACATTGCACGGAAATGATTTAAACTTTTAAAGATGGAGTAAAACAACAACCTGATGGTCTGTAAACAGGTCCAGGAAACAGTGCACCACACTTTCAACTCCTGGTTCTGATCGGCTCCAGTTATCAGAAACCGCCAGAAAGGAACCCTGCACAGAGC
The DNA here is from genome assembly GCF_030273125.1 of Centropristis striata. Taxonomy (NCBI): domain Eukaryota; kingdom Metazoa; phylum Chordata; class Actinopteri; order Perciformes; family Serranidae; genus Centropristis; species Centropristis striata. The sequence continues at coordinate 3,307,500 of NC_081522.1, forward strand.
AAAAAATGGATGGGAACAGAGTGACACGTGAGAGGAGAAAGAGAATGTAAAACAACAGCCTCAGATGAATATACACTACTGGTCAAAAGTTTTAGAACACACCAACTTTTCCAGAATTTAATTGGAAATGATGCAGTTTAATGTCTCAGTCTACTCTGAAATTAATGCACATTTGCAACATTTAAAATTCTTTATTGAGCATGATAGTGTTTTGAAAGTAAAAAAAGATTCAAAATCACATTTTATGTTGGACTAAAGGACTAAAAAAAAGATACAAAATGACTAAAAAAAGACACAAAATGACTAAAAAAAGACACCAAAAGACACAAAATGACTAAAAAAAGACACAAAATGACTTACAAAGACATGAAAAGAATTCAAAAATGGACAAGACTCCATAGAGTTACGTTGTTAACCCATTTCTTGTTCCCTGAAAAAAGGCCTACTTAATATAGTATAATTCTGAAATGTACATTATTTTTCAGTTTTGGTTAAGCTTACCTTTTTTTATTTACCTCTGGTAGTTCACCACTTACCTTTGTACCCTTTCAAGCTGTTCATTTGACTTGAACTGCTTGAATTTCAATAAAAAACTGGAAAAATTGGGGTGTTCTAAAACTTTTGACCAGTAGTGTATACTGTGTGTGAGTGCCACAAATGTTCACAGAAAGCTGTGTGTGTGTGTGTGTGTGAACTGGCGCATACTTACTCGGGGTCCTGTCTTTTGTGGTTGTCACAGAAAAGAAGGCAGGAGAGAGGACGTCCCCCGTGAGGCCGCAACTCATGAAGACATCTGGGCAACAGAGTGTAAAGAGAAGAAAACCACAATCACAGAGGAGGTGAAAGGGAAAAACACAGATAAAGGTAAGTCAGTAAATATCAGACTACATGCGTGCATCTTAGGTTTACTTCATTCACAAAATTTAGCAATATTTTTAGTTGATTCAAGTAGGGCTGGGCGATATAAAAAAATATATCGATATTAGGGGTGGGCGATATGCCTCTAAAAGAATTTCATGATATTGCAGGCTATTTTTGCGATAATATTCTAGACGATATTAGGAAATACTTAAAAAGATATAGAAAATATGATTTTTTTTTTGTCTGTATAAATAAATAAAAAAGTGCAAATCTCAACAGTTGCCAAATACAAAAAAATTACTCTTGACTCTTAATACTAATATAATTTTACATTTATAATAAAAAATAACCATTTAGGGGTTCCGGGGGCATATTTTAATTAAATTTTGTAAATGAGAATAAAGGTTCTTGTATGTTTTATTTAAGCTATCTTATTTTGACAATCTTCTTGTAAATTCTGTGGTGGATTCTCTTAAAACAGTGTGCTTTTATTTTGAAAGCTTGACTGACTGGTGACAGACACTCAACCTTTCGCCACTACAGCAAGAAGTAGGAACGTTGACAATATCATGATATGCATTTTTTTTAACCATAAAAAAATATACCGATATTATCATGAACGATACGATATGCCACACCCCTAATCAATATCATATATAAATGCTGCCCTTACTAGGGTTTGTCATATTTAGTTCTTTTGTAATGTTCATTATTCTTTTCTCATGTAAATATATTTATTTCAGAAAAAGATTGGCCTATTTCATAGGCTAAGATATTTTCTTATTTAAATGCGCACTTTAGTGAGCTATGGTTTTTTTTTTTTTTTTAAAGGTACTCCTGTTGTTAACCAGTTCACTTAAATAAACTGTTTCAATAAAAAAGTACTTCTGACATGTCATATTTGGTTTTGACTGAACATTTGCTCTCAATTTGCAATAAAAATACATATTGAATATCAATATTCAGCCTAAATATATCAGGATATGACTTTTAATCCATATCGCCCAGCCCTAGGTTCAAGTAAATGAGATGGTGTTCTTTTAAAAAAACCCTCCTTGTTTACCTTGGCTTGTCCTGTACCCCTTCTATGTATATCTGCCAGAACTTAATGTAGCCATCATGGCTGGCTGTGGCTAACACCGTCCCATCTGGAGAAAGGGCCCCTTCACTGACTCGCTGCAGGGGAAACATGAAACAACATACAAAATAGTGTTGCAAGGAATTAATGGAACAAACCCCAAATCATACAGCATGCCACATTGTATGTCTTGTTATTGTGTGTTATTTTTTAAATGAAAATTATTATTTTTCACCATTAACATGTTTAGGAATGAAAATAGTTTCACATACACTACTGGTCAAAAGTTTTAGAACACACCAACTTTTCCAGAATTTAATTGAAAATGATGCAGTTTAATGTCTCAGTGTACTCTGAAATTAATGCACCTTTGCAACATTTAAACTTGAAAGTAAAAAAAAAGACTCAAAATCAAATTTTATGTTGGACTAAAGGACTAAAAAAAAGACACCAAAAGACACAAAATGACTAAAAAAAGGCACAAAATGACCAAAAAAGACACAAAATGACTAAAAAAAAGACACAAAATGACCAAAAAGACACAAAATGACTAAAAAAAGACACAAAATGACTTACAAAGACATGAAAAGAATTCAAAAATGGACAAGACTCCATAGAGTTACGTTGTTAACCCATTTCTTGTTCCCTGAAAAAGGCCTACTTGTATAATTCTGAAATGTACGTTATATTTTACCTTTTTTTATTTACCTCTGGCAGTTCACCACTTACCTTTGTACCCTTTCAAGCTGTTCATTTGACTTGAACTGCTTGAATTTCAATAAAAAACTGGAAAAATTGGGGTGTTCTAAAACTTTTGACCGGTAGTGTATATTATTTTTTTTAAAAACAGTAGCAGAAAATCATTATTTAAGTATGTTAACAAATATTTTACTGGTTAAGCACTTATCAGCAATGTAGGAATTTTTGCAGAATGTTGTTTTATCCTGACTCCTACCTGGGTGTGTCCCTTGACTGTGATGACGCCCTCTTTTAGGTCTGTAGCATTGACGGGCCAGCTGCTGTTGTTGGCTCTCAAGACTTCCAGGTCCCACACCTCCGCCTGGATGGAGCGAGGGATAGAGTTAGCGGCGCAGAAGTTCTCACTTTTCCCTTTCCTAAAACAACTCTGATACTAAAAACACTGATACCATGTCTTCATGTAGAAGAGCTAAGGTCTGGCTGGTGTCATCCTGATTCTCTTCATTGTCATCCTGGATGAACGGGCACCAGATGAGGCGACGGTGCGAGTTCAGTGGAGAGTCTTCTGGGCGTCGGACATGAACCACCACCTGATCACTGCAGGAAGCATGAGTTAAGGAATACAGGGGAAAAAACTGTTCTCTAAGGCGCCGTTCACACGAGGACGCTAGCGGGTGAAAACGACAAAATATTTTATCAGAAGTGCCTTTCGTTTAGACGGTGACGGCGTTTTGGGGTCTTAAAGACGCAAAAATCTGAAACCACCTTCCAAAGTGGAAAAGTTGAATCCTCTCCTCCGTAGCGTGTCGTCTACACTGACAAGACACAAAACTCTGATCTGATCTGCTCACGTCACGTATGTGTTTACGTCACATACATGCTCCAGTACAGGAAATAAACAAACGTGGGATTATTTCCATGCGTGGGACCTTCAAGCTGCTCTGGCAGCTCTAATAAACTTACAGGAGTCTTTCCACCAAATGTCCAGGATATGTACAGATAGCATTAGTGAACAGAGAAGGATCTGGAATTACCTCCATCACATTTTGGATGCAGCAATTGGTCGGAGGCGAGCCAGACGGCTGTGAACGAGACCTGGGAGATCTAGTGATGGTGGAGAACTTTGTGGAAGGAGTAGCTGATGAAAATGTGTGGCGTGAAAACTTCTGCATGCCCAAAGATGCTCTTATGGCTTTAAGTGATGCCGCCTGGCTGCATACAATCCAATTTCACACACTTTTGCGTCACCGTATGCAGCAGATTTCCTCCCGAAAATGCTCGTCTAAACGAGGAATAAAAAGTGAAGACGCGACGCCACTTTTGCGTCTTCTGTTCAGACCGTCCTCGTGTGAACAGGGACTGATTGTTTATTTCTTTGATACCCATGACAAACTTGGTTGTAATATTACAGGGCTTTGTGTAAAGGCAGTGTGGGCTGCTGTGAGTGATTATTTGAACTGGAGAAGTACACACAGACAAAGATAAAATAGCAGCATAAACGCAGTAACTGCTACTATCCCTGTAGAGCCACACATAGCCTGCATCCTCCCACACACTCCTTTATAATCCCTCCAACATGTCAGGATACAGTATCTTGCTTCCAGTGCAGGTGAGCTGCCAGACCATCAGGTTACCCGCTTCATCAACACAACCCAGCAGGGAGGAGTCGAGGTGGGCAAACGCCAGATCTGTGACGGCTCCGGTGAAGCCCTTCAGTAGCGAGCGTTCAGCAAAACTCACGCTCAGGACGCGAATCATTGCGTGGTTGTTTGCTCCTGAGGGGAGAGATGTTTTTGTCAAGAAAAAGATAAAACCATGATGTTATGTCAAAATATAAGAAGTGGAATGGGATACCAATGTGAGGAAATCTTAACTAGACCTGTGGCCCACTTACATGAAAACAAACACACCAGTTATCATTAGAAATGCGGTCTACCAAGAAGATAGTGAGGTGGATTTTATCTAGAGTTAGACTGGGGATAGACTTGCAAGTTAAACCCGTATTTGTGGAGACAAGTGGCTGCGTTGTGACCAGAATTGCTCATATACTTGAACAATTTATGTTTCTGGACAATTCCACTAGGAGGCACACCAGAGATGGCAACCCATACAGACCTACTGGATTTGCAGGATTTAAATAACAAACATGGGGGTGGTCTGTTCCAGAAAGCAAGTTTTCGGAAAACTGAGTATGTTAATCCTGAAATGAGGGAAAATCTGTGTTTCCCGTTCCAGAAAGGAGAGGTAACTTAAGCTTTGGCTGAGTTGCCGCAGTAACTGACTCTAAGTCCTGCCTGTTTGAACGTGTACTGATATTTAATTTTCATTTCTTCTTCTCCCATGTGCGCCTTTCGCTGGCAGGATTACAACTAAATTAACACAATTTAGGTTCAAAACCATTTTGCGAGTTTTCACCTGTAATATTAAACTTAAACAATTTAATCTTATTCTTCTCTCTCTTTTGCAGCTACAACTGTGTTGCTTTTTCCCCCTAAATCGGCATACAGAGTTAACTACAGTACAGGCCAAAAGTTTGGACACACCCATCTCATTCAATGCGTTTTTCTTTATTTTCATGACTATTTACATTGTAGATTCTCACTGAAGGCATCAAAACTATGAATGAACACATATGGAATTATGTACTTAACAAAAAAAGTGTGAAATAACTGAAAACATGTCTTGTATTTTAGATTCCTCAAAGTAACCACCCTTTGCTTACTAGAATATAAGACATGTTTTCAGTTATTTCACACTTTTTTGTTTAGTACATAATTCCATATGTGTTCATTCATAGTTTTGATGAATCTACAATGTAAATAGTCATGAAAATAAAGGAAAAACATTGAATGAGAAGGTGTGTCCAAACTTTTGGCCTGTACTGTATATTGTACTATAATGTTAATTATGAGATCCCTGCAGAGAATGTGATGCAGCACCATTGTAGAGTATATGTAAGGTCTTTAAATTAAGCACGGCATAAGAATTCTGAGTATTACTCTGCACTGTATTGCAACCTACACACACAGCTTTCATTTTTGACGACGTGCCCAACCATCAATCCGAATGAATGCATGATATGCAGGGCAGCCATCATGCACACACACACAAGTGGGTAGTTAAAAGCAAGTATATCTGTGACCCACAAGGTCACAGTTGGTTGTAACTGCATCCTTTACTTGTGTGAGCAGCAGAGACAAACAAAACAAAATCTAATACCACTGATAATTAGTGTCAAGTACAAAGTCAAAGTACATGGTATGTGTTGACAATCTCAAGTGCTATTTGATGTTTGTGTCATCTTATAGTAGAAAAAATAGACTCTTACCTCTGATGGCGTAGGCCAGGAAGGAGTTGGACACAGCTATTAGTCTGCCATAGTAATACTTGTGTTCCCAATCATACTTGGCAACAGGTTGAATCTTAACCTGAATAAAGAAGAAAATCATCATTTAAAATGAATTAAAGCTCATTGAACAAAGGTCATTATGACAAATGTACAGTACAGGCCAAAAGTTTGGACACACCTTCTCATTCAATGCGTTTTTCTTTATTTTCATGACTATTTACATTGTAGATTCTCACTGAAGGCATCAAAACTATGAATGAACACATATGGAATTATGTACTTAACAAAAAAAGTGTGAAATAACTGAAAAAACCCTTTGCTTACTAGAATATAAGACATGTTTTCAGTTATTTCACACTTTTTTGTTAAGTACATAATTCCACATGTGTTCATTAATAGTTTTGATGAATCTACAATGTAAATAGTCATGAAAATAAATGAAAAACATTGAATGAGAAGGTGTGTCCAAACTTTTGGCCTGTACTGTACTTCTGTGATCATTTATAATCTTTTTAGGGATTCAGGGATGTGATTTTTTGAAAAGCACTGTAATTTGATAGTCTATTTTTGTCAGTGTTGTAGATTTCCATTTCTGTCTTGCTGAATTAAACACTTATTGGACAGTGCTAGTTTGTTGCTGATGATTTGGTCTATTACCTTGTTGCTGCCACGAGCTTTGCTGTTGATGCTGGAATCCTGACTCGCTACAATCTCCACGTTGTTAGAGGTGATGGGGATACTGGTGGAGCCGTCATCACCAGAAAGGCAGCTGGAATGTACATTTAAGTTCAATGTGGATTTAGTTTCTTAAAAATAGATTAAGTTCTAAACAAAAATGCATTTTTTAATCATCTAATCAAATAGAAGAGACACAACTACGTGTGATTCTTATAGAGTCAGCCTAAATGCAAGTTTTGAAAGGAACTGAGTCTAAGAACCAACTCACATTATCTGACACTCCTGAGCACTACTGAGGTCTGTGGAGATGGGTCTGGTAGAATCTGACATGGATGACCGATCAGTGCCTCCCAGCAGGCCTGCTGCTCCCAATAAGCCATTCAGCTCTCCATTAAAAGTTGGCATTCTTGGACCATCACTTGATGGGGCATCTGAGGAAAGACATTAAATGTAGATCTTTTACTGGGCAACTGTTAAAAAAAAAAAATGTAAATGCAAATGTGAAACACAGCAGAGGAATTCAAAGCATGCCAAGAGGTACTGTATATTCTGGAGGTTTCTTACGGTGTTTTTTTGACAGCGCTGGCAGCAAAAAAGTATAAAAGAAATAAACTTTAAACATGTTGTACTTCAAAATTACATTATTCCAAGTCCCAGTCAGAGAATATCAGTATTCCACAGTAAAGTGGAAATATTTGCCCTAGTCCTCTGACTAAATTTAAAAAGGGAAGTGATTCTGTAATACACAAGTAACTTACAGAAGGAAAAGCATGTCCTCATATACCCTCTTTTTTTAAATACGATAATGTTATTAGTGTTACTAAATTGTTTAGCTAAAGTTTGATGTATTTCATTTTTTGGACAGTCAGTAACAAATTACTCAAAAGGCTTCTTCTACATGCCGGTTAATATCCTTTGATAGTAAGAAGAATGTTGTTTGAACGGTGCTAATCACAACCTTCTCCCTTGTGGAAACAAATCAATCCCTTTCTTTCAGTAGCACAATATTTTTTTCACATTTTGACACGTCAGAGTAGAAAACCCACAGGTGCAACTATTAACTAACTAACTAACTAACTAACTAACATTAACAGCATTCTATTGCTATTTATTGTTTGCCTGTAACAAAATCAAAACACCTGCTGTAAATATTTCAGGAGTGTAGATGTTTTATTTGAGTGCAAACTCTTTTAACCATTTTTTTCAATTCAATTGTTTTTGTATGTATTTGTATTGTTGACCAATGTTTGTGACTATGTGTTGAAACGTTCTATGTGCTGCCGTTCTTGGCGAGGTCTCCCTTGAAAAAGAGATCTTGGATCTCAATGGGACAAAACCTGGTTAAATAAAGGTTAATAAATAAATAAATAAAAAATAAGATCTATTGGCAGCAAGAAAGAGCCATTTGTGTTGTCTGCTGTCTGTACAAATAATTTGGCACGGTTTCATAGGAGAAGAGCCAAGTCTAATACAAAACTACATCGCATTAAATGCATGCTAATATGTCGCACAGAATAGTTAGTTCAACAGCAGGGAACACATTTTATTATATACCCTGAATATCAATCCAATATGTTTTGGTTATGCTACGGCTGTAGTATTGATTCAATTGTATATATAGTGCGTGCTCTGCGTTTCAATACTGGCTTGGGAAATCGTACACATCATTGTACTCTGTATTCCACGGCTGAAATGCCATCTTTGTATGTTCGCAGGCTCTCATTGGTTAGTTTTTATCTATAAATGTATTATTGGGCTGCTTCCCTCTTACCTGTGTGCATACATGTGTCGGAACCAAACTCAACATGGTCTACACTCACAAAATATTGCACAGATGCTGGTGCCAAGAGTGAGAACTGAATTAGGTAAGAAAGCTTTTAGTTACGCCCCTTTATCATGGAACAATTTGCAAAAGGACTTAAAGCTGTCTGAACTGATCACAATGTGAGAATTTAAATCGATTCTAACGGATAAAGAAATAATTTCTCTTGGTCAGTGTGACTGCTCCTTATAAGTCTCTACTGAGGCTCCTTCAGTGTTGTTGTGATGGCTGTATTTGTATTTAATTGAATTTAATTGTTCATGTTAACTGTATTTAAATGTTGTAACTTGTCTCTTTTCATGCTGCTTTGTTGGCCAGGTTTCTCTTGGAAAATAGATTTTTTTTAATCTCAATGAGACTTTTACCTAGTTAACCCTATAAAGCCTGAACCATGAAATAATTGCCAGAAAATTCAATTTTTTTTAAAACCGAGTGCTTATAAACTTGCTGACGAATTTTAAAAAATAAATAAATTGCATATATGAATTCTAATTTGTATCATATTTGATACATCAGGTCTTTTTGTGCAATTTGTTGCTCACAGTTTGTTTTTCTTGAACTAACAAAAACATCAAACAACAACATTTTTAACTTTTCCTTTTTCCTCAAACATGCAAAATACATATTTTTTCCATTTAACACAACATCATACATCTGCAGATATGAAGTTTTTTAATGCAGCAATGACTGATCCACTCGTGGAACCTGCATATTATTTTTGCTACATCCGTTTTTTTTGTGCAATTTGTTGCTCAGTTTGTTTATCTTCAACACATGTATACATCAGGTTTTTGATGATATAGAGGTCTCAAAAATTACTGTATCTAATATGATACACTTGGCTTTATAGGGTTAAATAAATATATCATGCTATATATATTGCTTGAAAAAAAAGTGCCTGTACTTTTAATCATAGTGACGAAATAATAATTATCTCTCATCTATCTTTGCTCCTCCACAGTCTATACCCATCTAAATATGGTGTACTTCCCAAAACAGATAGAGAAGTACTAGTATGTAGTATGGAGTATATATATATATACATATATATATATATATATATATATATATATGTATATATTTATATTCTGTAGTCTACTCTTTGTTTAGGAGACTGTGTTTTCTTTTTTCCTCCATCCTCCCTAAAGCCAGTAAGTAGTGTCTCCGTTTCATTACTTGGCCATTTTGACAGGTGTGAGTTTCTACATGACAGAAAATCACAAGGCTGCGGTAACTACATACACACCTGAAATGTGTATCCAAATTAGCCATGAACACTGACCTTCTACGCAGTTATGGAGGCTCAAGCTAATTCTTGATAGCATCAAAATAATTCTGACCAAACGATGCGGAACAAAGCTACATCAATGTACTGCTTCGAGGACTCAACTGAGCAGCTGCTACAAAGATAATTCCGTTTAAAACAACGTTTGTTGTACTTAACATAACAACTTAACATAAGCTAGCTAGTTACGTAGCTAACACTTGGGACGATAAAACACTGGACCATTCCGACGCAGTTAGCCACAAACCTCAACTAATCTGTCGCTCCGCTCAAATTAGTGAGAAAATACATGTGTGAATTAATTGACAACTAAGTTGTGCTTCCGTGCTACAGGGTGGCTTTCGTTGTGAGGTAGTGAAACTGCTGTTGAGCTAACTTTACTCCAGTAAAGCAGCGCGCTTCACCAACTCGCGCTAGCTAAGTACCAATTTGGCTAGCTAGCTAGCTAGCTAGCATCCCATTAGCTTCTGCGGCCTAAGCAGCGCAGCCGCTTTTCATTCCCGGTCCGACTTACCGGTGCTGTTCCCGGGACGGTCGAGCTTCAGAATGTCCCGGAGATGCTGAGTCGCACCCTCAATATCTATATTAGAATTGGACGCCATGTGTGAGGGAAAGGGGAAACTGGGTTAATTTAGGGGGAGAGAATAATTGTTGTTTGATGCGATGCTGTCAGTGCTCCCTTCGTTCACCCAGAGCAACCGTCTAAACTTCCGTTACGTCCGCGCCGTAGGTTCCGGCTAGTTTCTACACCAGGTCATTGGTTCCGGCTTCAGCTTCTAATAAGATGCAGACATATTTTGTCGCCCTCCACAGTCAGTACCAGTTCATCCATATAAAGTCATGGAAAAAAATTCCCATATAAATAAATAAAAAAATTCCCATATAAATAAAAAAAAAATAAATAAATATAAACATATAAACATATAAATATAATATGTTTATAATAATATAAATATTTATAATAAATAATATAATATATTATTATATTATTATATATTATTATATTATTATATATTTATTATAATATAATAAATAATATTTTAAATATTTATAATAATATAAATATTTATATAAACATATAAATAAATAAAAATTCCCATATAAATAAAAAATATCCATATAAAGTCATGGAAAAAAATATTCGACCACTCTTGTTTTCTTGCTCATCTCATGCCTGGTACAACTGAATGTACATTAGTTTGGACAAATAATAATAACAACAAAAATTTAACCCTTTGGAGTTTGGGACTATTTTGTCGGTTTTTGACTCCTTTTCATTCATTTCATACTTTAAATTGTTTCCTACTTTCTTGTTTACATCCCTTGCCTCTTCATAATTTTACCAGCATGTCAGATAAACCACCTGGTGCCAGCAAATTACTCTTTGCAGGTTAAATTGCCAATGATAAATGTGATGTGGCATTCACAATTACAGAACACGTAAATATATATACATGAATCCAACAAAAATGTTATCATAAAATGTATTTAATCATTCATATTGTCATATTAATTTCCAAATAGAAGCAAAATGATTTACACTCAACAATAAATTTAATCCCCATTTGCTTCATTTTGAATGCAGGAAGCCTCCACAGGGGGCCCCTGGTGGCATAATGTTTTGTTGTTATATCCAGAAATTTTCCTCATGAATTCACCATCACCGTGAATGCACTGGATATATTTGATGGAGAAGCATTCTTCAGTGAAATGTCCTGCAACAGATGAAGTAAATATATATATATATCAGGTTTACCTGCATCCACCAAATTTTGTGATTCTTGTGTGTACACGAACATATTTGACATGACAGTTACACTTCCTAAAAGGCCTAGTAGTGTAAATTATAATAGTTCCTATTCTTGGCACAATTAAAATCCATTACAACTTAAATGGAAATCAAATTACACCTTTTTTTGTTGATAAAAAGCTCGAGTAATAGCTGACAGTTTCTAATCGCATATTTTTTTATAAAATGTGATGGATTCTTTTCTGTTAATCTGTTTTTAAAAGGGCACATCCTGGACTCTATAAACAGGTTGTAACTCGTGAGCATGTCAGGTGACTGGCTTCTTCTTCTATACCTGCATCATCAGTCTGTTGTCTTCCACTCACCGACTCTCTGACACTGTACAAATGTTAACAGATGCATTAACCCATAAGAACCCAGTTATCCTTAAAGGATGTGTTCTATAAGTGAATCACATAGAACACATTTCTGATGTTTTAAAAAAAAATACTACCCCTAAATGTCAAAGATCTGTGATGTGAAATATACGTTGCAATGGGCGTTTATGGTATTTATGTTTATATTTCTTCTTATTTTAAAATGGGGAAAAAATAGACACATTTTCTGCTTACAGAGACACAAATTTGCCTTTTTCTTTTGCATCTCCATAACATTTATCAAAATTGTGACTTTAATTTGTTTGGGAAATATGGTCAGAACAAGTTAAATGCAATAAAGAACACCCTGTTAACGGATTAGAATTGTTCAATGGGTTTCAATTTAGCCTCGAAACAAAAAATACGCTTTTTAAAATTAGCTACTTTTCACATTTCTGTTTCCAGTCACGCACATATTTTGGAGAAGTCACATGACCACCACACCAGGGTGTTGAGTATACGTCGCCTAGGGATTTAATAAGTTAATGTGAAGAATAAAGCTGAATATGGGAGATTCTAGAAGATTTAAAGTGTTTGTTACACGGGTGTCACCATGGGTTCTTATGGGTTAAACAGTACGAGTAGTCCATGTGCAGCTGCATTAGCAAAGCACTGCTGCACCTCGTAATAGTGATTAGTTCCATGGAGCGACGAATACCTACTGTGTCAACACATGAATAATCTTGATGATTGTGAAACATTTCTGTCCCCTACAGTCTTTGACTTGAGTCATGCAGTCTCTATTTTTAGGTCTTGTCGCATTATTAGGGTTGAGAAGCAACCAGAAGAAAAGCTACCATACAAAATACTGCACAGTGCCAACAGCTATAGAGCACAACTAGCAGTAAGCTTTACATTTGGTTTACAGATACAGCTGAAGAGATTCACTACATCAACTTTTTTTCACCCATTACAGCTGCTTTGGTATAAATCCAATCTGTCCAGTTTTAAAATCTGTACAGCTCACTGCATTGGTCAGCAATGGCTGTGGTACTAAAACTGAGTTAGCAGGCCAACATGGCTTAATGAACGCAACTAATACAATATGGATTTTATAATAGCATTGATAAACTGTATTATGATCTGTCACATCTGGCCAATACACATTTAATAAGGTCAGTATCAGCCCAACTATCTAGCGGACCAATGGCAGATGTCGGTTCATTTGACAGCTCTCAATCAACTGTATCACAATTATATAAACAAGGGTTTTGTCATTTTTCCAGCTGATCCTCTATAGTAAAGTCAACCAAACTAATACACTGGGGAAAAGGAAATATAAAATCCACAAAAAGACAATGTGGAGACATGAATGAAGGATTGGGAAAACAATTAGCCATAGAGAATAATACAGAGACCATTAAGAAAAAAAGTCCAGGTTTATTGTCTATCGTGGCTGCAGTCAATGTTAACTGCCAGACGAGTGTAAGAGAGAAGACAGAGATTGAGAGAGACACAGAAAGAGTGAGAGACCAATGGAGAAAGAGAGAGAGAGAGAGAGAGAGAGAAAATATGCAGTAGCCAATCACACAGCACGATCAAACTTTATGTCCTCCATGACTCTTTGGTTTGCAAGGGCAAAACCTGGCATGAGAGTGAATCATGGCAAAGTTAACAATATTGTAAAGGAAGATAAAAACTCAGTTAAACACGCTAAGGCAACACACAAGTGGCATCTAAAAACAACGTAAAACACAAGAAGTCGGTGTCGATAAGGCCGACTCTGAACCTGAACATGGATCTACAAACCAGTCAACGACAGTGCTAACAGAACTCAGTTGACAGCAGTGCAGTCAACAGCAGAGTAGAATGGGTTCGAATTAAGTAAGGAAAGGGTGGAGAGCGGAGCGGAGCACGAGTTAATGGCGTCAGTCAGCTGTTTGTCTTTTCAGGTGGCTTGAGTGTAGATACTGTAATGGGGGGGACTCCCAGCGTCATGCAGATCAAGGAAGGGGCAGACAGGGGCGTTTGATTGGTCGGCGGGGCTCTCAGCAAAGAAACGCGTCGCAGTTCTACTGGCTGGGGTGGTCTGAGAACCCACCTGGATGAGGTTCAGTGATTGACATCTAGAATCCGGTGTTTGCTTGTTTTTGTCAAGCAGGCGTAAATGAGACAGCAGGAGGGAGGAATGAGTGTTCTCTCTTCTCTCCGTCCTCATCTCCTCCTTTCCCTCCCTCCATACTTCATCACACGGTGCCCTTCACTATGGCTGCCCCTGTCCACCAAAGTGGGGAGTTAGGGGTTAGCCAAAGTTGTGAATGGCCAGCCTGAACATGTCATTGGTGCACACCCATGCATCATTAATGTTCTTCAGGATGAAACTCTGATGGAAACCCATGATGGGGTCGTCATCTGCCTGTGAACAGACACACACAAACAGAAATGGCAGAGGTTCAGGACAAGGTCAGTAGTGGCAGTTGTACACATTAAAGCCAGTATACTAGTTGCCAGGATTATCATTTAGCCATTTAGTGAAAACCGTTGTGTAATTCCTTCACCCAGGTTAGACCCAGGTGACTTGGAGTTGAAGTCACGAACTGAAAGCCAACTTTTAACCCATTAAGGCCTAAAACGCCTGGAAATTATGCCTGGAAAACCTCTGGGTTTTCGATTTTGAAAGAACCTCCTAAAACCTGAAGTTTTTCTGGAAATTCAACAGAAGATTTTTCAGCCTCTGTAGCAGATAGAAATGAAATTAAAAAAGTATTTGAGAGCTTATACCCGTGGCTTTCATGAGAAGTTGAGTTTATTTGTCCAAACCTTCAATAAAGTTTTTTTTTTTTTTTTTTAAATCAACAAACTCAGCAAATGTTACATTTGACTGAATAAAAAAATCCTATGCATGATACTAATACATGCCCATTAGCAAGATGCTAACATGATATGACCACTGGAAGAAATACACATAGTTCTCATTAGCCTACTGTAATAAAAAAAAAAAAAATCATAATAATAATAAATAATAAAACTTTTTTTTTTAATATATTGCACTTTTCAGGGTACTCAACGACGCATAAAGTAATATAAGACATAAACAGTCTTGACTTCTTATATCATCATCACAATCAATTAGTATTATTGTTATTATCTCCAGATGGCCACAAATCTGTCTGTTCTTCGGTGAAAATATGTCGTCTAAAAACATATTCCTCATCCATAAATGCCGGTCGATTGGTTCCGAGGGTTCAAAGTCCAGATCAGCAATAAAATCATCGGCGCTGTTTTCATCAGATCTCTTCCGTCACTTCCTGCTGAGCTCCTCCGCTATAGTCGTCTTCCTCCATGATTTAAAGTTCTGGAAAAGTCCAACGTTGCATTGCGACACTCCCGCATGTATTCTGATCATGATTCTGATTAATTTCATTGGCCAAGAGACCGAAAATAGGTGGGAAAAAAAATACAAATACTACAAAACGACGTATCCGCTGTCCCGGCCTTAATGCGGGACTTTAAGGCTTTAACTTCTGTTTACACAATGCATTTCCTCTATTCCCATTTCCAAACTGGGCAAGGCAGCCTATTATACACATCAAAGTCTGTTTGGTAGTTGTTATAAATTCCCTTTGTGACCAGAAAATACACCCTATTAATCTGTTAATTTGATTATATTGATATTGTTGATTTAATCAGGTTAATAATTTATTCAAGCACTTTTCAGTTCAGTCTGTTTGAGTCGGGCAGTTTACAGGGCAGCTATGTTTACGTTCAGGGTCCTTAGAATCAGCATGTGTTGAAAAATGTGTGTGTGTACTGACGTGCTGCTGAAAAAGTTTAAGATAAAGAAGTTAAAGTCAAAAACGGTGTCCTTATTCCCTAACCGGAGTACGCTCACAGGTGAAGAGTCCCAGCACAACACTTTCCCCCTATAGTTCTTTAATAGTAGTTTTGATTGTACAGTAACAGAAAACTTCTGAAAAACCGGTCAAAACTTACTTTAAATTTCAGTGTGTGATAATTTGGCTGTAAAGATCATTTAAAGGAAAGTGTGAATGACAGTGCGACTTACTTTTAGCTGTCCTATAACCATACTCAAGATGCAGCAGTCTGGAGTTGGCTGGTGGTCCTGCGCTGTTATACTATGCCCTATTTTTGTGAAGGGTAGACTCTGGCACACACAGGTAGAGGAAAAATACACAAGAAAAAAACAGTTTTACACTTAAATCAGTCACTGAAAGGATCTAAGAAATAAAGATATATCTTAAATTTTCATTTATCCTGAAATATTTTATCTAAAAATTAAAAAAAAAGAGCAGTAATTGCAATCACGTGAGAAACAGGTCGTTATAAAACAGTATCCTTACATTACAGTATCCAATGCACGCAGGTTCCCATGGTAACACGGTGCATACAGTTTGCACCACTGTAACTGCATGGCTTCATTTGGTGACATTTTAAATGCAACACTGTGGTTTACCAAGTTTATATACACTACCGGTCAAAAGTTTTAGAACACCCCAGTTTTTCCAGTTTTTTATTGAAATTCAAGCAGTTCAAGTCAAATGAACAGCTTGAAAGGGTCCAAAGGTAAGTGGTGAACTGCCAGAGGTAAATAAAAAAAGGTAAGCTTAACCAAAACTGAAAAATAATGTACATTTCAAAATTATACAAGTACCGGTAGGCCTTTTTCAGGGAACAAGAAATGGGTTAACAACTTAACTCTATGGAGTCTTGGGCTATTTTGTCCATTTTTGAATTCTTTTCATGTCTTTGTAAGTCATTTTGTGTCTTTGTGTCTTTTTTGGTCTTTTTTTAAGTCATTTTGTGTCTTTTGGTGTCTTTTTTTGTCATTTTGTGTCTTTTTTTGGTCATTTAATCCAACATAAAATGTGATTTTGAATCTTTTTTTTACTTTCAAAACACTATCATGCTCAATCAAGAATTTTAAATGTTGCAAATGTGCATTAATTTCAGAGAACACTGAGACATTAAACTGCATCATTTTCAATTAAATTCTGGAAAAGTTAATGTGTTCTAAAACTTTTGACAAGTAGTGTATATGTAATGTATTAATTCAGCTGAGAGTCTTTGTGTTCCCCACAGAAACTAGTTAGTTATGCAACATAAGTTACCATGGTGTTCTAGCCAGGTTGAAAAAAGAGCCACCTTGATGATAGAGAAAACTCTTTAGAGTGTGTCTAGGCTTTAGACACACTGACCTACTGTAATCTCACTTTATGGTACATCCTGTTCTGTGGTTTCTTGTGTGCATGTAAACGTACTGACTCAAAACGACAGTGTTTCTCACTTGGGCACCTGTTACCTCTGTATGTAGCTTAAGTTACCAGTTAAACTCACAGTGAGTTTCTCGACAATTGCTCTTTTCCCTTGGAACTGCTCTCCTTCCCATGTGAGACATGACAAATCAATCTGTGTGAAGCAAGAAAGAGAAAGATGGGGAGAAAAGAATAAGGTTCAGAGGATGCTTTTTACAAATGAAAGGTCTACAAAACAAAAAAAAACACATGCCAACTCAAGTGACATTAGCTTTGCTCCCTTCATGCCCTATCTGCTTGGACATTAGAGCAGCAATTCTCAACCTTGGGGTCAGGACCCCAATCGGGGTCGCGAGATGATTTCTGGGGGTCGCCAAATCATTTTGGAAGTCAGCTCTGTCTCCACTGTGTTAAAGTGTTCATGTGTTTTTGGTAACTTAATGTCTTTTTTTGGTAATTTTGAGTCTTTTTTGTGGTAATTTTCTGTCTTTTTTGGATTATTTTGTTTCCTTTTTTGGTAATTTTCTGTCTTTTCTGGACATTTTCTGTCTTTTTTGGGTCATTTTGTGTCTTTTTTTGATCATTTTGTGTCTTTTTTTGATCATGTTGTGGTCAATTTGTGTCTTTTTTGGTCATTTTGTTTCCTTTTTTGGTCATTTTCTGTCTTTTTTGGTCATTTTGTTTCCTTTTTTTGGTCATTTTCTTTCCTTTTTGGTCATTTTGTGTCTTTTTTGGTCATTTTGTGTCTTTTTTGGGTCATTTTGTGTCTTTTTTGGGTCATTTTGTGTCTTTATAGGCCATTTTGTGTCTTTTTTTGATCATGTTGAGGTCATTTTGTTTCCTTTTTTGGTCATTTTGTTTCCTTTTTTTGGTCATTTTCTGTCTTTTTTGGGTGATCTGAACTGTGCGTGTGAGATTGTGTTCAGTGAGCGGGGGTCGTAGACAACATGCATGTTAAATTGGGGGTCGCGACTCAAAAAGGTTGAGAACTACTGCATTAGAGAATCAGATACATCAAGTTTTTAGAATCACAGTAACAAGGTTTATACTGGAGGGATTTATGACACTAAATTACTCTTATTACTGCATTTTTTTATTTTTCATTGTACCCTTCACACAGAGGGATTAACCAGGTGTTTATTTTGTGTACGGCAGGATTAACCCGCTTTAAATGACTCACTTTGGACACCACCAGTTGCTAACAACTGGGGCGGGACAAATTAAAAAATACACACAGAGTAGACACATGATTAATAGCAGCCGTTGCAACATTGCAACATGGTTTAACTTCCTTAAGACATCATTTTCTTTCCCTTTGCTTTTCATCAAAAGTCAGTGGCTTTTGGGTTTGTGGTTTTCACAAAAAAACCTAAGTCTGCTGCCCTTATATGGGTTTATTGGGCTATTCCTTATGCTAATTTCAAATTGCCTGGCATACACATCCAAAATATTCTCTCATGCTTAAAACAAGAAACTTTGCTGTTGCACATACATCACAAATCCCAATATGAATTTAAGAAAACATTCATACATTAGATGAGGCTCAATGAGCCCAACTGTATTCATGTGTAATGATGTTAAACCCAATAGTAGCATTTCATTGTAGTGAGAATATTTTTGGAACTTGACCTCACTTTATAAAATGACCTGCTGTGACCTCTAACAGCCTCATGAAACTTCACAACCACAAACTAGAGACGTACAGCAGCATTCCTCAAACCTCTACAGCACGACTGATCTAAATGATTAACTCGTCCTGAAGCTGCTTGTGGACGAGCTAATCATTTGATCATTGTGCTTTGGCCTTTTAACCTGTTTTTAATCTTGTTGTACTCTGTAGCACCTTGAGATTGCTTTTAACAATGAAAAGTGCTTTACAAATAAAATGTATTATTAGAGGCCACGTTTATACATAGCAGGGTATTTAGAGAAACGAATACCACCCCCCTTTTCAAAAAAGTTGTCATTTACAGTACAGGCCAAAAGTTTGGACACACCTTCTCATTCAATGCGTTTTTCTTTATTTTCATGACTATTTACATTGTAGATTCTCACTGAAGGCATCAAAACTATGAATGAACACATATGGAATTATGTACTTAGCAAAAAAGTGTGAAATAACTGAAAACATGTCTTTTTATTTTAGATTCCTCAAAGTAACCACCCTTTGCTTACTAGAATATAAGACATGTTTTCAGTTATTTCACACTTTTTTGTTAAGTACATAATTCCACATGTGTTCATTAATAGTTTTGATGAATCTACAATGTAAATAGTCATGAAAATAAAGGAAATGCATTGAATGAAAGGTGTGTCCAAACTTTTGGCCTGTACTGTACATCAGCCCGCATAAATACGCCATCAAGCGCCATTATAACTATAACAAGAAGAAGAAGAAGAAGAAGAAGAAGATTACTTTATTAATCCCACAATGGGGAAATTCAACCTCTGCATTTAACCCATCCTTTATTTTTTTTTTTACACACAAGTGAACACACCATGCAAGGAGCTGTGGGCAGCACATTATTGCGCCCGGGGAGCTGTGCAGGGGGGCTAGGTGCCTTGCTCAAGGGCACTTCAGTCCTAGACCTGTCAGTAACGGGATTCAAACCGGCGACTCTCCAGTTACAAGCCCGATTCCTAACCTCTAGGCAGTATAGGGAGAAGGATGAAGCCATGCAAGCCAATCAGAATCCTCAGAATCAACAACAACGAATAACACGAGTGACTTCCTGTTCCTTTCAAAACAACTAATATGGCGCAAGGTTCGTTTGTGTGGCGCATAGAATGAGCGTGAGAACCTAAAACTCCGTTTCTCCCAGTTGACATGACAACACATAACCGGAGTTTTCCAAATTCTCCACTTTGCCCGGAGTTTTTAGAAATAATCGTTTTCTGTGATAACAACTGAGTTTTTGTGTAAATGAGAGGCCAAACTGCATGGAAATATCTGCCTTTTCCCTTCGTGTAAACAGGGCCTCAGTCAGCTGTTTCAGAGCAGGGAAAGATCTAAAACATGCAGGGTAAGTGGTAATGAGAATGGGATCAGCCATCACATACCATAATGTTTTAGGCACCTATACACTTTTGCAATTTTAATGAAGAACTTGGCACACAGTGCAGAGTTCCTCCTCAAATTAATCTTCAGGTTCTCAGCTTTTTAGATGCTAAAAAGGTGGGCGAAATGTTTAGATTTTTAATACCAGCAAAGTAATTTTTAGTCACACTCCTTTTTAAGCAGGTTGTCTTCAATTATATATGAACACCTATTGTAGGAATACAAATGATCTTGTGAGATATGTGCTGCATCTACAGTACAGGCCAAAAGTTTGGACACACCTTCTCATTCAATGCGTTTTTCTTTATTTTCATGACTATTTACATTGTAGATTCTCACTGAAGGCATCAAAACTATTAATGAACACATATGGAATGATGTACTTAACAAAAAAGTGTGAAATAACTGAAAACATGTCTTGTATTTTAGATTCCTCAAAGTAACCACCCTTTGCTTACTAGAATATAAGACATGTTTTCAGTTATTTCACACTTTTTGTTAAGTACATAATTCCACATGTGTTCATTAATAGTTTTGATGAATTTACAATGTAAATAGTCATGAAAATAAAGGAAACACATTGAATGAGAAGGTGTGTCCAAACTTTTGGCCTGTACTGTATTAAAAAAAAATGCATGGACTGTCACACTCACATATATGGATCCGAGTTGCGCTCTGTCAGAGTCAAACATCTGGTAGTAGTGCTGCACGAAGCTGGATCCTATCTGCTCCCACAGAGGCTGGTCCACCATCCTGAATCACCCTGCAACACACACTGGGAATATGGAGAGACAGAAGGGGAGCCGGTCAGACAGAGGAAAAAAAGTCAGTTATACATTAGGGATGGACAATATAGAGCAACAAATATCTCTGTATTTTAGACCAAATACATCATCAACAGTATTGATTATTATTCCAGAGTATTGGTGCTTTAAAACAATATTTATACAATTCTATTTGTGATAGATAATCATCATTAACATGAATTGAATCTTAAACTCAGTGGAACAAGTCAAATAATAGCTGGTATAGGAAGTTTAGAAAATGACATAACTTAAAAGCCTCTAAACCAGAAACAGGCAACATTATGCCCTATTATGATATAACAATATACTAAATATAAGACAATATCTAGTCTCATATCATGCTATCAACATAATGCCTAGCCTTAGAATACATGTGTCAGAAATGTCGGGGATAATAAAACAGCAGCCTCCTTATTCAATTATTCAGAATTAGAAACACTTCTCTAAACCATTTAAACAGAAACACGTTAAAAATATAGTTATTATATTGAGACAAAATTTTTAGGGTTACAGTATTGATTATTATTCCTGAGTATTGGTGCTTTAAAACAATATTTATACAATTCTATTTGTGATAGATAATCATCATTAACATGGATTGAATAACTTAGTGGGACAAATCAAAGAATAGCTGGTATGACATAACTTAAAATTATATTACTATTATATTACAATATCCAAAATCTAAGACAATATCTAGTCTCATATCATGCTATCAACATAATCCCCCGCCTTATAATACATGTGTCAGAAATGTGGGGGATAATAAAACAGCAACCTCCTTATTCAATATTAGAAACACTTCTCTAAACCATTTAAACAGATATACGTTAAAAATATATATACATATAGTTACATTATAACCATCAAGGGAACTGGGTATAGTTATTGATATGTAGTAATAGTGAGATTAACCCTCTATGGTACGGTGTTGCCCTCAGACAACATACCCATTTTTGGCCTGTCAAATTTCTACGATACATGTTTTTGAGTGATGCAATACTTTAAAAAAGAGGCAAGAGTATAGGGAACCACTAGCAATGCTTTAATTTGTCACATGACCTCCAAAACGTCATGTCCTGGCCCTTTTCCATCTGGAAAATATATATATCCCTACTGATAGGTGAGTAAACCTTAATTTTTAATAGTTTCATACACTTAGACTGTTCAAGACATTCATTTCAATGGGTCGTTGGTTCAATGGTACAATGTTTCCTACAGGCAACATTCAGACAAGAAACCGGTTAAAAAAGTTCCTTTTATAATGTTTTTAAATTTAAAATGTTATGTATTGTGCCCTGTTGAAGCTACTGCATCTTTTACACATGTTTATTAAATAAATTATGTTAAAATTAATTTTAAAAACTTTCTTTTTCACTTGTGCACTGTTATGGTACAATGTTGCCTACGGGCAACAAACCCTAAAAACTTCCACAAAAAAAATAAAGAATTATAAAATGTCTTCAGATTATGTTTATTTAGTCTATTTTAAGACAAAAAAAAAACACTCCAAACATTTTTTCCTAACTGGCATCATAATGCGTACTGTAGAGGGTTAAAGCAGTATCCAAATCCCGTGAACAAAACATACACTATCCGGATCACATATAGATCCAGGGCCGGTTTTAGGCAGGCGTATATGAAGGGGCTGTCAGAAATGTGAAGGGGGCATCATGTGTACACACCATGCTCCAGCACTTTTTTTCTGTGCTTATAGTAACGATGCTTTCTTCATTGAAAGGGGTCTATGTGTCCAACCCCAACCTGGAGAAGTGGATTGCACTTTGTCAGGCCTCTGTCCAACTTGGGTGTCCCCCCCCCCCCCCTCCATCCAGACTTCAACCAACAATCATTTATCGTGTGTCCCTTTTTTGGCTGATTTTTCCGCTACTAGCCTACAGATAATTTTGTCAAATTGTATTGTATATTAATTTTGTGAGTATATTAAATTTGTGCTTCTCAACTTCTAAAATGTTGATTTGAGGGGGCAAGACATTTATTTAAGGGGGCTCTGCCCCCTCTTGCCCCTGCGTAGAGCCGGCCTCGTATAGATCTCATCTTGGGTTGAAACTGTTTACTTTGTTGACTTAATTTCTGTTAAGAAGCACTACTTCCTGAATTGAACTGCAATGTACAACAACAACAACAACAAACACGATCAGACTCAAGACAGTGTATGAGTAGCACCACTGAGTGAAAAAAAACAAGAAGTCTACTGTAAAACCATCCGAGTTCTGCTCAACAAGCCGCACTGCTCTCCCCTGTTGGGTGACACTGACAGCACAAGTCATGTGCTCCTACATAACCACACACTGTTGTTACAGGAACAACCTGAGAGCTCTGAAAATCAGCGAAGAAGAACACACAACACACCATACATACCGATGTAAACAGTTTAGGGCCTGCTTAAAAATAGTAAAGGCTGGAGGGAGAGCCAATAAGCGTAAAACGTGACGTCAGACGGAGAAGCTCTTTTACCATTATGGCTAGTTAGGGTAAGCTAACTAGCTGCTGCTAGCTGGTGAGCTGTTTTGTTTGCTAACTTAGCCTGTGTGTGCTAAGCCTGTTCGTTTCTCTAGCATGCCTCCCCGACAGCTAATGCTAAGACGTCAGATAAATTGTATTTCAAGGCGTTAGCTAGCTGACTGGCCGGCTGGCGTTGGCCTTGTCACTGGTTGCTAAAAATACCCGTCTCCTCCCAGTGTTGATGCCTCCTCCAGGCCCGCTCCACAGCCCCGGAGCCCCGCAGCAGCTACCCTACATAGGCGTGCCCTACGGTCAACTAAACCGGGCAGAAGCAGCCAATAAAGCTACTTACACCACCCTATACTGGTTCAAATGTCACACTAAACTAGCGCTCTTTGTTTTCCGACATGTTTCCATTCACTATTCCATTAGACGGTTTCCAGAAAATAAGTAATACAAACTTACCTCTAACCAACGCCGAGGCCGGCTTCACGGTAGCTCAGTGCAGTGTCTGCTCCCTTACGAGGGCACACGCTCAAAGCCGTAAACGGCGCGGTGGCTTCTGGGTATTGTAGTCTATATGCAAGTTTCGACATTTGTTATGTTTATAAGGCTTCAATAACCAGTGGTGGAAAGTAACTAAGTACCAGTGGTGGAAGAAGTATTCAGATTCCTTACTTAAGTAAAAGTACCAATACCACACTGTGAAATTACTCCACTACAAGTAAAAGTCCTGCATTCAAAACTTACTTCAGTAAAAGTACAAAAGTATCAACATCAAAATGTACTTAAAGTATCAAAAGTAAAAGTACTTTTTTTGCAGAATGAACCCACTCAGATTGTTAAATATATTCTCAATATATTATTTGATAATTATTATTGATGCATTTATATAAGCAGCATTTTATTTTCTCAAGGTAGGGCTCATTTTAACTATTTAATATGCTTTTATGAGGTCTAATTTAGAAAATGTCACTTTAAACTTTAAACCGATCATGTTTTTCATGTTAAATCCCGATCTGAAAAGTAACTAAAGCTGCTGGCTAAATGTAGTGGAGTAAAAAGTACAACATTTGCCTCTAAATGTAGTGGAGTAGAAGTATAAAGTGACATAAAATGGAAATACTCAAGTAAAGTACAAGTACCTCAAAATTGTACTTAAGTACAGTACTTGAGTAAATGTACTTAGTTACATTCCACCACTGCTAAGTACTTTTACTCAAGTACTGTACTTAAGTACAATTTTGAGGTACTTGTACTTTACTTGAGTATTTCCATTTTATGTCACTTTATACTTCTACTTCACTACATTTTGAGGCAAATATTGTACTTTTTACTCCACTACATTTAGCCGACAGCTTTAGTTACTTTACAGGTGGAGATTCAACAGAAAAAAACACTAAATTTAGGTGATTAGACAATTTTTAAAATAAACCTCATAACAGAATATTAAGTAGTCAATATGAGCCCTACCTTGAGAAATGCATCATTAATAATAATAATCTAATATAATATTTGGAATATATAAAATAATCTGAGCGGCTCCATTCTGCATAACGAGTACTTTTACTTTGATACTTTAAGTACATTTTGATGCTGATACTTTTGTACTTTCACTTAAGTACATTTTGAATGCAGGACTTTTGCTTGTAGTGGAGTAATTTCACAGTGTGGTATTAGTACTTTTACTTAAGTAAGAGATCTGAATACTTTTTCCACCTCTGTCAATAACATATCAAAGGCAAAATTAATATTGCTAAATGAAATAAAATTAAGTTATTGTAACTTTTGTTTAACATTTATGTTTGTCTGATATAAAGCCTAACACAGATTTAAGATGACAATTAACTTAATAGATAGATAGATAGATAGATAGATAGATAGATAGATAGATAGATAGATAGATAGATAGATAGATAGATAGATAGATAGATAGATAGATAGATAGATAGATAGATAGATAGATAGATAGATAGATAGATAGATAGATAGATAGATAGATAGATAGATAGATAGATATACTTTATTTATCCCAAGCTGGGAAATTACAGTGTAGCAGCAGCATTACACACAGAGACAATAACAACACAGTTAAATAAAAAGAACAACCTAGGCATACTTCAAGCAATAAAATATAAAAATACAATAAAAATACAATAAAATATAAAGTGTCTAAAGAAGGAGTAGAATAGAATTCCAGTGCAGAATAAATATGAATATACAGTATAAAAATGTTGAAACAAATAAGGTGCAATGAACATAAGGTGCAATGAACACAATTGATTGAACCTGAGTTTGATTATATCATGCCCTATCATTTGTATAATTCTAAGTTTATAAACATCAGATAAGGAATATGCACAATGTGAGCATAATATCAAATTAAATATAAAAGATAGACTAGATTTTGACACAGGGGCCTCTCAATAAGTAAGATGAAATTTACAGGAACCACCTTAAATCACTTATATTGCAATTGCAATTCAGTTGCAATTGATCAATTACCACAAATGAACTGCTACACACACAGCAAACCTTTTGATCATTTTGCCCAGCTGGCGACCCAGCTTTATGCAATATGATAATTTCATCCCTATTGCCGGGTCACATTAGTTAATTATAGGTTACTAGTTATTATACATTAACCCATAAGAACCCAGACCCAAATATCCTTAAAGTAAAATTATGGGGGATATACCACAGACCAAGTTGACCACAAAGAACACATTTATGATGTTTTTAAAAAAAAAAAAATACTACCCCTAAATGTCAAAGATCTGTGATGTGACATAAATGTTACATTGGGCGTTTATGGTATTTGTGTTCATAATATTTCTTATTTTAAAATGAATAAACTAGACGTTTTCTGCTTACAGAAACACAAATTTGACTTTTTCTTTGCATCTCCACAACATTTATCAAAATTGTGACATTAATAGTGCTGTTTAGCAACTAATTATTTTTCAGATTTGTTTTTAAGTAACACATTAATAATAAATATTAACAAATAACCATTTGCCTTTTTCTTTGCATCTCCATAACATATATCAAAATAGTGACTTTAATTTGTTCAGGAAATATGGTCAGAACAAGTTAAATGCAATACAGGACACACTATTAAAGGGTTAGAATTGTTAAATGGGTTTAATCTTAGATTCTAGAAGACTTAAAGTGTTTGTTACACGGGTGTCACCATGGGTTCTTATGGGTTAATATTTTTAGGAAAGCATAACTTACAATGAACTATGTATTGGATGGGTAGAGAGAAAAGTGTGGTCCATTGACAATTGTTTTGCTGTGTTTGCTGTGCAAGTAGTACATTGCATTTGAAAGAATATTACTCCAGCCCTGTGTCCGTTAAGTACCCCAATTTAAGGGCCTGCCACTCTTTCTACCCTCCTTGGTCTGCACCATCATTGCAGCTGGGGAATGAATGTAACGGCACCATAGAAGCACTTTCTACCTATATATAAAATATAGCTGTGACCACACAATCTTATGCAAGTCCTAAAGACTCTTTTCTGTTACGAGTTTCTGAATATGGGCTGTGAGCCTGTGTTATATTAAAAAAGACACAAAAATATAACTTAATAAACATGGGACCTTAAAATAGGCACACAAAGATCTCCCTGTCCCTGGGCATTTTCCTTTCCTTTTTTTCTGTCCTGGGCCTGTGCTTGTTTTTAGACTGATGGAGAGGACTTTTGGGATTTAGACAGGAAGTTCTGGACAGGAAGTTCTGGTCAGTGAGCGTGAAATGTGTGAGTTTATGCCATTTACCAGACTCTGGTCAGACTTCACTTGTACAAGCCCTGGCATAATCTCTGACTGACATAAACTACTATACACTTTTAACTCCTACAACATCCACAGATGCTACTGTGGGAGGTAGAAAGAGACAGTAAACTAAAAGAAAAGTGCAGGTGCTAAGTCAGAGGTGTCAAACTCTGGTCCGTGGGCCAAATTTGGCCTGCAGTATAATTATATTTGGCCCACCAGGAAATACCAAATGACAACCAGAGCTGGCCCGCCGGTATTATACAGCGCAAATAATACTACAAATCCCAGAATTCTCTTCTCGTGTTTTAGCTTGAACACAGTAGATCAGTGTGGAGCAAACTGAGCAACAATTAAAGTTGTCTTTATGCACTTTTTCTTGCTAGTCCAAGACTTGAATGGTTGCACATTCATTGAAGGATATTATTATTAGTCATTTGGTTTATTATTGTTATTTTATTCTTACATTTATTTTTAGCCTGTGGAAAAAGATTACTGTTAAATTTAAATTTAAAGAAGGCCGCATATAAAATAAAGGGACATACGATTTTTATTTAAATTGTATTTAAGAAATGAATGCCATTGATGTGTTTGTTTGTTTTATTTGATATTCGATTTTGCATGTTTGCAATATTAAGTTATATCAAGCTTTGAACTTGTTTAGTCAGAGTACACTGAGACATTAAACTGCATCATTTTCAATCAATTTTTTCAATAAATATCAATGTTGGCCCTCGACTTTGTCCAAGTTTTAAATTTTGGCCCACTGTGTATTTGAGTTTGACACCCCTGTGCTAAGTGGTCCTGCTATTCTGATCAGCATCCATGACACAGATCCTGTAGTGCTGTTTCTGTAAGTTTGTGTTAGTATAATTTTGGGTGCATTCATACAGGAAGATGAATCAACATTGGAATTGCTTTACTTCACCAAGAACAGTGTTTTTATTTTACTTGAACTTTGGCATCTGCTCAAACTGTGGTTTGAGGACATGACTTAAGCACTCCACCCAAAGATTAAACTGCTTTTCAGTGAACTGCCCAAACAGGTCCTTGATTGGACCTTGGAATTCCACTTTTCTTCACCTCACTTTTATGTTGGTAAACTGTGTGTATGTGTTTGCATGTCAGTGTTCCAGAAGAGTCTAAAACAACATTTTTTTGTGAACATGCAGGAGCCAGTCCATCTGAATATGCAGTTAAAGTGACTTGGTGGAGAGTTTGAGCTACTGCCTTCTTTGCAATACAAGATCAGAAAATAAAAAGAGTCATGCTTGTTTTACAGCAGGTCAGGACAGAAAGTTACACATCCTTTTGCTATCATATCAAATCTACTTTAAAGTATACTATACTACTACTTAATGTTTTGTTTGTATACACTACCGGTCAAAAGTTTTAGAACACACCAACTTTTCCAGAATTGAATTGAAAATGATGCAGTTTAATGTCTCAGTGTACTCTGAAATGAATGCACATTTGCAACATTTAAAATTCTTTATTGAGCATGATAGTGTTTTGAAAGTAAAAAAAAAAAGATTCAAAATCACATTTTATGTTGTACTAAAGGACTAAAAAATAGACACAAAATGACCAAAAAAAGACACAAAATGACAACAAAAGACACCAAAAGACACAAAATGACTAAAAAAATAAACAAAATTACCAAAAAAAAGACACAAAATGACTTACAAAGACATGAAAATAATTAAAAAATGGACAAAATAGCCCAAGACTCCATAGAGTAAAGTTGTTAACCAATTTCTTGTTCCCTGAAAAAGTCCTACTTGTATAATTCTGAAATGTACATTATCTTTCAGTTTTGGTTAAGCTTACCTTTTTTTATTTACCTCTGGCAGTTCACCACTTACCTTTGTACCCTTTCAAGCTGTTCATTTGACTTGAACTGCTTGAATTTCAATAAAAAACTGGATTTTAAGATAAGATTTTAAGATAATAACATTTTTTAGCATGTTAACTAGCTGTATTTTCAGTATATTCTGCAGATGATCATTTGAATTACACTTGAGAATGATTTCTATGATCAAACTCTTGCATTTAGGTTATACATAACACCTCATAACATGCATAAATAACATCCAAATCCTCTGCATGCATTTTACAATGTGGTGACATAGAAGTGGATGTGAATAGCTTCTAGTAAAGTGACAGGGCAACATTGTGGGAAAAGGAGTGAAGGATATTTTCAAACATGACATCAATATGAACAGTAAAATTGGCATTTACAGATTACTGTCAATGACTGAAAGGAGCTTATTTGTGTTAGTCACTTAAACATTAACAGCACATACATTATTCTCTTTCTCCAGACCATGCACTTGAAGGGATTTAAGGCTGGACAGTTCTTTCACTTTCTTTATGCAGATGGAGTCATAGTGACTTGTTAGTTGTCCCTTTCTACACCATGTTGCCCAACCAAATAATGCTTCTACCATGAGCCAAGAATGTAATTCAGTTGTTTGGAAACAAGGCTCTCAGAGGGGTTTTAGCCAAGGTTATAATAGTTTTCGATTTTTCATTAGTTTTAGTTTTAATTTTGTTGTGAATTTTTGTTTTCAAGTTCAGTTAGTTTTAGTTAGTTTTTAGAGTGAGTTTTCTAGTTTTAGTTTAGTTTTTATTTTTTGAAAATGCTTAGTTTTAGTTTAGTTTTTATTAGTTTCAGTGTTTGTTTTAGTTTTTTTGTAATGGGCTATGTGTTGGGTGCGTGATTCAAAGAGGTCATAATAAATGTTTCCTTTATTTCCTTTGGTTTATCATCTCAGCCCCAATAAGGTTATTAACTCTTACAGTTCTGGGTGTTTTGAATTTTGGTTCTAGTGTAGACATCCCAGTCTCAGTAAACATATTCACCATGTGTTGCATGTTCAAATAAATACACTGAATTATGAATGAAAAAAGTTGACAAAAACGAAAACTAAGGAAATTTTCACTATAATTTTTGTTAGTTTTAGTTAGTTTTGTAACCACAAAATACAGCTTTAGTTAGTTATCGTTTTTTAAAAACTCTAGTTTTTATTTTTATTTCAGTTAACGAAAATGTTTTTTCAATTCTAGTTTTCGTTATTTCGTTAGTTTTCATTAACCATAATAACCTTGGTTTTAGCATTATTTAAAGTAAAAAAAAACCCTTGCTAATTTCATAAAAATTACAAATTTAACAGAAAATAACATTCATTTTGAAATTGGAATGAAAACCTAAAGCGTGGAAGAAACATACAAATAAAAAGCCATCTGAATGACCATTATAAACTTAAAGAGATTTATTTATATTTGATAAGTTGGCACACATGGTTATAATAACAGGGTCACTAAAATAACAGATAAATGTCCTCAACTGACTCCATATGTAGATTTTGAGACATCTGTTGCAACTACTGTTACAGTGGAGTTAATAGATGTTTTATTTTACTGTAAGTTAATAATAGCAAAAAGGGGTTGCAAAATTATTTAAAGATCTAGAACTGATAAAAATGTGTTGTGAGGACAATGAATAATCTGTGATTCGAGAATCAAGGTTCCACACAATGTCACTTGTTCTTAAAGGGACAGTTCACTCCTAAAGCAGAAATACACTACTGGTCAAAAGTTTTAGAACACACCAACTTTTCCAGAATTTAATTGAAAATTATGCAGTTTAATGTCTCAGTGTACTCTGAAATTAACGCACATTTGCAACATTTAAAATTCTTTATTGAGCATGATAGTGTTTTGAAAGTAAAAAAAAAAAATTCAAAATCACATTTTATGTTAGACTAAAGGACTAAAAAAGACACAAAATGACCAAAAAAAGACACAAAATGACAAAAAAAGACACAAAATGACCAAAAAAGACACCAAAAGACACAAAAAGACTTAAAAAAAGACACAAAATGACCAAAAAAGACATGAAAATAATTAAAAAATGGACAAAATAGCCCGAGACTCCATAGAGTTAAGTTGTTAACCCATTTCTTGTTCCCTGAAAAAGGCCTACTTGTATAATCCTGAAATGTACGTTATATTTTACCTTTTTTTATTTACCTCTGGCAGTTCACCACTTACCTTTGTACCCTTTCAAGCTGTTCATTTGACTTGAACTGCTTGAATTTCAATAAAAAACTGGAAAAATTGGGGTGTTCTAAAACTTTTGACCGGTAGTGTACATAATTCCACTCATATCTGTAGTCCTATTTATAAATCTAGATTGGAACAAGATGAACACATTCGTGGTGTCCTCAGTTGCTGGTTGGGAAGGGATTTGATGCAGCCTTTTCTTCTGATTCTTCAAGAGCTGGAGGTAAAGCTGTGATGCTGCATTCTGCCAGCTGTTGGACCATTAAAGTCAAGACAGCAAAATCTTAGAGAATGAGCAGAAGGTTATTCAAACTCCATTCAAACATACAGCATATCCAGGAAGTATTCAGACCCCTTTAATGTGTTTCACATTTTGTTATGTTGCAGCCTTTTGCCATGTGGCCTGATATAGACATCTGTGGGAAGGCAGCTGAACTAAATTTGCCCCAGCAAAGGGCCTGCACTGCAAAAAAGCCAACTTGGATTTTTTTGGCCTAAAACAGTGATTTAAGTTGGTAAAACTTGGAAATATAAATTACTGACATTTAGGGCAATAATGTAAGTTAGCACAACAAAGGAAGCCAGTTGTCTGCTCAAAAACAAGTTGGTGAGTTGTTGTTACTTATATCTTTAAGTTGGGGTTCACAACAAGGGACAATAGTTCTGATAACTCTTATTTCTTTGTTGTGAAATTTGGTCATTAGCGAAAGCTAGCGGCTAACTGACGCTAGCGGCGCTGCTTGTCACAGCTACAAGAGTAGCCATTAGGGTATCAATGCTAACTCAAAATTGTGGTCACAACATTAGCTGACATTTCATAGCGGCGTTACAATCGTGCCAGAGAAATTCAGAGTTGAGCAAACTCAAAAACAAAACTTAAAATATTTAGTTAATTGTCCAACTTAAAATTTTATCGAAGTTTGTTGCCTTGAAATTTTGAGTTCACCCAACTTTTCTTTTTTTGCAGTGTGAAAACCTATGTCAATGTGACATTTCAGGTTTTTTTTTTTTTTTTTTTATAAATTTGCAAGAAATTCTAATAACCTGTATTTGCTTTGTCAATAATGGGTATTGATGAGGGGGAAAATAAATTACATTTTTTTAACCTTCAGGCTGCAACACAAAAAAATAGAAGGGGCGTGAGTACTTTCTGAATACACTGTATCATTTCCTTCTCTAAGAATGCTATATTGGTGGCTACAATTTCTGTAAATATTGAAGTGTTATTCAATGTTTTCACCAAATGAGAGCACAAAGGTCTTAGAATGGCACGATATGGATCAGATATGAATCGCATTTCTGAATTATATGAACTAAAACAGCCTGAAACAGACAGTGAAAGCTGTGTTGGTACGTACCAGGCTGTGGAGTCTCTGAGAGGAGATTGTGTCATTGCTGTTGTCTGATTCGCTTTGAGCTGAGTCCACAAGTTCATTTATTTCCTGATCTGACTTCAGAGGGAACGCTGTCCTCAGGGCCGCCCTATACATATATGCATGAACATGAATTACTCTCTTTTGACAGAGAAAAACAGAGACGGCCATAGAGAACAAAAACACTTTTTTTTCTGCTTAAGAGTTTCCTTATCTGGATTTACAAGGATATAAGGTGTCATACGCTGCACAGATACTAAAGCCCTCTTGGGAGAAGTTGTGATTGTATACATTATTTTCTTTATAAATAAAACTAACTTGACATCAATTGTGTGTGTGCATTTATTTAGATCAGTAGTTCTCAACCTTTTTGAGTCGCGACCCCCAATTTAACATGCATGTTGTCCGCGACCCCCGCTCACTGAACAGAATCTCACACGCACAGTTCAGATCACCTCAAAAAAAAACAAAATGTCCAAAAAAGACACAAAATGACTAAAAAAAGACACAAAATTACCACAAAAAGAAACAAAATGACCAAAAAAGACACAAAATGACTAAAAAAAGACACAAAATGAACAAAAAACACACAAAATGACCAAAAAAGACACAAAACGACTAAAAAATACAACACAAAATGACCCAAAAAAGACACAAAATGACCAAAAAAGACACAAAACGACAAAAAAAACAACACAAAATGACCAAAAGAAGACACAAAATGACCAAAAAAGGGACCAAAATGACCAAAAAAGACACAAAATTACCACAAAAAGAAACAAAATGACCAAAAAAGACAAAATGACTAAAAAAAGACACAAAATGACCAAAAAAAGACACAAAATGACCAAACAAGACACAAAACGACTAAAAAAACCAACACAAAATGACCAAAAAAAGACACAAAATGACCAAAAAAGACACAAAACAACAAAAAAAACCAACACAAAATGACCAAAAAAAGACACAAAATGACCAAAAAAGACACAAAACAACAAAAAAAACCAACACAAAATGACCAAAAAAAGACAGAGCTGACTTCTAAAATGATTTGGCGACCCCCAGAAATCATCTCGCGACCCCAATTGGGGTCCCGACCCCAAGGTTGAGAACAGCTGATTTAGATCACCTAAACTCCTGGACAGTTAGTGTGCCGCTCTCAGGGGCATCAGAGTCGATCAAGTCTTTTGGGTTGTTGGACTGGATGTGGGCTTGCCCTTTAGACTCACTCTCATCCATCTGGAAAAACAGTTAAAAGAAACAGTTCAACATTTTGGGAAAAAAGCTTATTTGCCTTGAGACAGCTACACTGTAAAAAATAATCTGTTTAATTTACAGTAAAATACCGGCAGCTGTGGTTGCCAGAACTTCACCGTAAAAATTACAGTGAGTGGATTTTCTACTGTAAATTTAAATGTAAATATCAGGAAAAAACTGTAATTTAGACTGAATAGTCCTGTTATTTTTAGGGTTAATGTGTCATTCATTTACACATCATGGTATTTCTCCATAAATTTTGCATGAAAATGTTATATTTTTACAGAAAAAACTGTGTTTCTTCCAGTCGATGACAGAAAAAAATAAAAGTTTTGTGCTATTCTTTGATTTACGGTAATTAAAAGTGTCTAGTGTCTTGTGTCTATTTACGCCCTATTTCTGATGTATTTGACAGTGTTTTACTGTTATTTCTACAAACATTTTTTACAGTGTAGCCTGACTGTCCAAGGGTCTTATAAACAAATTATCAAATTGTAAAAACAACTAATTGTTTTTTTTTTGTGAGGGGGTTGTGTCATTTTACTTTGTTTTTGTACAAATGTGTATTGTAGCACTTTGAGGTTTCTTTTAATGTAAAGGACATTACAAATAAAATGTATTATTATTATAATTATTATTATTATTATTAATAATAATAAAGTTTCTACAAAGCTGATCATTATTTTCCTTTGGGCAGTCTTCACTGTGTTTAGCCTTTATGCTAAGCTAATCTAACTGTCTCCATCCACATATAAGGTAAAATGTTATGGCTCTTTGTAGGGCTGGGCGATATATTGATATATCGATATATTTTTAAAATGTGATATGGAATTAGACCATATCAAATATATTGATATCGTTCAAAAAATTATTTCTTTATATGTACATGCTGCCCTTACTAGGGTTTGTCATATTTAGTTATTTTGTGATGTTCGTTATTCTTTTCTCATAAACATATATTTATTTCAGGAAAAGATTGGCTGATTTTATTTCAAAGGCTATTTTTATTTAAGGTATGTTTTTATTTTAATGTGCACTTTATAGAGCTTTGATCTTGAAAATAGGTACTCCTGTTGTTATACAGTATTTATGTTCACTTAAATAAACGGTTTCAATAAGGCCCCGTTTACACGAGGACGGTCTGAACAGAAGACGCAAAAGTGGCGTCGCGTCTTCACTTTTTATTCCTCGTTTAGACGAGCATTTTCGGGAGGAAATCTGCTGCATACGGTGACGCAAAAGTGTGTGAAATTCGATTGTATGCAGCCAGGCGGCATCACTTAAAGCAATAAGAGCATCTTTGGGCATGCAGAAGTTTTCACGCCACAGATTTTCATCAGCTACTCCTTCCACAAAGTTCTCCACCATCACTAGATCTCCCAGGTCTCGTTCACAGCCGTCTGGCTCGCCTCCGACCAATTGCTGCATCCAAAATGTGATAGAGGTAATTCCAGATCCTTCTCTGTTCACTAATACTATCTGTACATATCCTGGACATTTGGTGGAAAGACTCCTGTAAGTTTATTAGAGCTGCCAGAGCAGCTTGAAGGTCCGACCATGGAAATAATCCCACGTTTGTTTATTTCCTGTACTGGAGCATGTATGTGACGTAAACACATACGTGACGTGAGCAGATCAGATCAGAGTTTTGTGTCTTGTCAGTGTAGACGACACGCTACGGAGGAGAGGATTTAACTTTTCCACTTTGGAAGGTGGTTTCAGATTTTTGCGTCTTTAAGCCCCCAAAACGCCGTCACCGTCTAAACGAAAGGCACTTCCGATGAAATATTTTGTCGTTTTTACCCGCGCGCGTCCTCGTGTGAACGGGGCCTAAAACTACTTGTGACATTTCATATTTTGCTTTGAATTTGACCGAACATTTGCTCTCACTTTGCAATAAAAATACCGGGTTATATATATCGTATATCGATATTCAGCCTAAATGTATCGGGATATGACTTTTGGTCCATATCGCCCAGCCCTAGCTCTTTGGGGTTGCCAACACCTGACCTGCCACTCCATACCAGCTGACCACAACATATACAACATATACTTCTGTGGATATTATGAAGTACCTGCACATTTATGGGCTCCTGTGTGTTGTTCTGCATGCTGTCTCCTTTGTGGAGCTCCAGCAGGATGTCATACTCACTCTTCAACTGATCAAAGTCACCCTGCAGTGTCTTCAACTGGACAGAAAATACAAAAAAGAACCTGTTGAAGACTGTTTGCATTGCATTCTGTGTCAGGTAATGCAGGTGTGAACTGTGTGCACACTGTATGTATCTATATGCTCCACCTGCAGGAGGGTCTGTTTGTGTGTTTGTTCCAGAGTGTCCCAGTTGCGTCTTGGTACGAAATCCCAGTACTCTGCCTTCATCCTGGTGAGGTCCTCCTGGGCTTTAGTCAGGTCCTCCCGACACACCTTCAGAGCGAGCTGCAGCGCCACAGAGTCCTTTGCATCTTTTTTCACAATAGAAACACATTTCAAGGCCAAATATGCTTCACTTTGGATATTTGTAGTTTAAGTATTAAGTTGAGTTTTTTTAAATTCACGATATGAAAGGTGGTATTCATTTTTTTGCTGATCATTTTTGTGTGAAATAAGCCTTTGCAGTTGGCTCTCTTGCCAAGAATTGAAGGAGAAAAATTGATAACAGTCTTACATTTGGACGATAAACATAAAGGTACAGCCAGGCACTTTACACTGTAATTAATATATTCATTACATTACATTACATGTCATTTAGCAGACGCTTTTGTGAAAAGCGACTTACAATAAGTGCATTCAACCTGATGGTACTAGACATAGACCATAGGAATCAAGTAAGTACATAACTTTAAGAGCTAACTGTCATTGCTAAGGAGTGCTATATGTTAAAGAAGAAAAGAAGAGAAAAGAAGAAGAGCTTTTTTTAAATTTTTATTTTTTTTATATATCTGTTAGGTGACCATGACTTAACCGAGGTATATTCCACACTAATGATGTATCATTTCACCCACCCATCACCTATCCACTAATAATCAGAATATTAATTAATATAACAGGTCCCGCAGTGCCCGCAGATATAATTGCAGTTCTTATTACACCAGTGTGTAACAAGCAGAGTGAACCCTGTGTGCCCTTTCAGAAGCAGGAAAACACTGAATCAGTCTGAAAGTAGAATTTACAATTCTGTTTCACTGTGTGACAATTTGCACCAGGAGTAAGATTGTCAAGAAATAGTCAAAACCGTCATCAAAACCGTTTCATTTTCAATTGATCAACTAATTATATAATTGACAAATAGTTGCAGCTCTACCTGTGTTTTCATCTGCAGGATGCTCCTCCTTCACAGAGCCTCTTGTTAGGTCATTAAGCTGCCAGATCAGCAGTTTGCGGGCATCATGCTCCTCCCGATACTGCAGATACTGGTTTGAGAGTTCACACTGCAGATGGTCCACCTGCAAAGAAACAGAAAGATAGTGGGTTGGGTGAGACAGGATGGTGATAATCTAACACTGACCTTACTATCTGAAATTAATTCCTAATAAAACCATTCTTTGGATAAAGGGGTCCTTACCTGCACTGCAAAAACTATCACTATCACAACATTGCAAAACTATTTAGGGCAATAATGTAAGTTAGCACAACAAAGGAAGCCAGTTGTCTGCTCAAAAACAAGTTTGTGAGTTGTTGTTACTTATATCTTTAAGTTGGGGTTCAAAACAAGGGACAATAGTTCTGCTAACTCTTATTTCTTTGTTGTGAAATTCGGTCATTAGCGAAAGCTAGCGGCTAACTTATGCTAGCGGCTAACTGATGCTAGCGGCTAACTGATGCTAGCGGCTAACTGATGCTAGCGGCGCTGCTTGTTACAGCTACAAGAGTAGCCATTAGCGTATCAATGCTAACTCAAAATTGT
This sequence comes from Centropristis striata, assembly GCF_030273125.1. Taxonomy (NCBI): domain Eukaryota; kingdom Metazoa; phylum Chordata; class Actinopteri; order Perciformes; family Serranidae; genus Centropristis; species Centropristis striata. The sequence continues at coordinate 3,345,361 of NC_081522.1, forward strand.
GGTCACAACATTAGCTGACATTCATAGCGCCGTTACAATCGTGCCAGAGAAATTCAGAGTTGAGCAAACTCAAAAACAAAACTTAAAATATTTAGTTTAATTGTCCAACTTAAAATTTTATCGAAGTTTGTTGCCTTGAAATTTTGAGGCCACCCATCTTTTCTTTTTTTGCTGTGTGGGACCTTAGATACATTTTTACATACATATTTGATATTAGGACAGCACATCACGTAAATATTTTTTTAACTTTTTTTTTTTGAAGAAATGAATATTGATCACAGATATTCAACATACATAAAAAATAAATTAATTAATTAAATAATGAAAATAAACATTCATGCGTGTAACTTTTTAGTTACAGGCATGAAAATATATATACGAGGTTGAAATAATACTGTAATACAAAATAAATAAAGATAAACTAAGATGAAAAAAAAGTGAACATCGAGACATTACAAATAGGCTATTTGCCTTCTTTTAATTTTTAATCTTGTGGGAGGGCTGTAAGTTTCTCAAAATAATATAATAGAGGGGCCCATGCTTCATAGAATTTTTGGGTTGACCCTCTAATGCAATACCTATATCTAATATCTTTTCCAACGTAAGGAATAGGATCAGGTCCTTCGTCCAGGAAGAGACTTTGGGTGGATGTGCTGATTTCCACTCTAACAGGATTCTTCTCTGGGCAAGGAGAGTTGAAAAAGCAAGCACATTGTTAATTTTATTTGTCATTGATGAACCCTCTCCTGGGACTCCAAATATAGCCATTTCAACACTAGGTTGGATATCTCTGCTAAAAGCTTCAGATAGAGTTTGAAATCACCTAAATATTTAAGATGACATTTAAGAGAGGGAATTTGTGTGATAATTTGTTACACCAAGTTGCACCTAAAAAAGTGACAAAAATGAATAAATAGTATTGATTAGAACAGCTGTTCTCAACCTTTTTGAGTCGCGACCCCAAATTTAACATGCATGTTGTCCGTGACCCCCGCTCACTGAACAGAATCTCACACGCACAGTTAAGATCACCCAAAAAAGAAACAAAATGACCAAAAGAAGGAAACAAAATGACCAAAAAGACACAAAATGGCCTAAAAAGACACAAAATTACCAAAAAAGACCCAAAATGACAAACAAAATGATCAAAAAAGGACACAAAATGATCAAAAAAAGACACAAAATTACCAAAAAAGACACAAAATGATCAAAAAAAGACACAAAATGACAAACAAAATGATAAAAAAAAACACACAAAATCATCAAAAAAACACACAAAATGACAAACAAAAAAAAACACACAAAATGACCAAAAAAAGACATTAAGTGACCAAAAAGACTAAAACACATGAACACTTTAACACTTTAACACAGTGGAGACAGAGCTGACTTCCAAAATGATTTGGCGACCCCCAGAAATCATCTCACGACCCCAATTGGGGTCCCGACCCCAAGGTTGAGAATAGCTGGGTTAGAACACCACTTCACAAGTATGTCATGTACCACTGCCTGCCTGGCCTTTTCTTTCTCCCTCATGGTCTCAATGTCCCTCTGCAGTTGCTGCTTCTCCCTTTTCAAGGCTCCAATCTCAGCCTGCTCCTCCGCCCAGCGGGCTTGAATCTTCCTGTCACATTCCTCCGTCACCAGCCTCAGATGGGATCGCAGTGGTTCCAATTCTCGGATTTGATCCTGCTGATATGCTGAACAGATGTAAAATGCATGAAAGTAATCTACTGTGAAACTTTAAGGCTGAAATAATTATTCGGTAAAATCACAATTTGAAGACATCAGTCACTTTAGGATCTGAGAAGTTCATACTGAATACTTTAGGGGCTTAATGGCTAATGTAAACACTGAAAATATAGAATATAGAATAATAATTAAAGCTGTTTTTACACCAGTCATGATTCAATTAGCTGGATGGGTTATCAGTGACAAGGGGGCTGATCTATTCGATTCAATTCTATGTTTATATAAATGTAGATTGTGTCCGGGAATTTTAATTTCTGTTTAAGTTTTGACGGTTTTGAAGGTTTACACTTTAACAAGTTGCTGGTACACCATCAATATTCTTAATATTATATAACAATTAAGACATTGACATTTATGTATTTTTCAGATTTTGTTTTACAAAGTTAGGAAAGCAACATTTATGTTAAGTAAACACTAGTATAGGATTAGGGTCAGTATCAGCAGATACACAAAGTCCAGATGATTCAATATTTTTAATCAGTTGGCATATATTTGGTCATATATCATCTCATTAATAACACAACTGTTTACTATTTATACAGTAGATAATGCATGTGCACTTAGCTAACTTATGCTTTAGCAATTGTGTTGATTAACAGCAACACAGTTTATGGTTTTGGCTATATTTGTATGCAACAAATATATAGCATCTATATAGCATATAGCATCATTAGCTATCTTAAGATAGGTTTAGGTTTGATGCTATGACGTAGCTTTCTAACCTCCACAAATACACTACCGGTCAAAAGTTTTAGAACACCCCAATTTTTCCAGTTTTTTATTGAAATTCAAGCAGTTCAAGTCAAATGAACAGCTTGAAAGGGTACAAAGGTAAGTGGTGAACTGCCAGAGGTAAATAAAAAAAGGTAAGCTTAACCAAAACTGAAAAATAATGTACATTTCAGAATTATACAAGTAGGCCTTTTTCAGGGAACAAGAAATGGGTTAACAACTTAACTCTATGGAGTCTTGGGCTATTTTGTCCATTTTTTAATTATTTTCATGTCTTTGTAAGTCATTTTGTGTCTTTTTTTGGTCATTTTGTTTCTTTTTTTAGTCATTTTGTGTCTTTTTTTGGTCATTTTGTGTCTTTTTTTTAATCCTTAAGTCCAACATAAAATGTGATTTTGAATCTTTTTTTTACTTTCAAAACACTATCATGCTCAATAAAGAATTTTAAATGTTGCAAATGTGCATTAATTTACTCAGAGTACACTGAGACATTAAACTGCATCATTTTCAATTAAATTCTGGAAAAGTTGGTGTGTTCTAAAACTTTTGACCAGTAGTGTATATTTTGCTTTTGTTCCATTTGTTTGTTTGTATTTTCTAAGCACTATCTCAAAGTATATGAATTAAAAAGTTTATCTTACACCTGGTGAAAAGCGGCAATCAATGCAGCACAACTGTTATCTTCAGACTGATGCAGTTGTCATGTTTATGCCCAGTGCCAACAATTTTACTTGCAGCCACTTACTACCCCGGTTCCAAAAAACTTGGGATGCTATGAAGAATGTAATAAAAACAGAAGTCATCAAACATTTGAAAATATGTTTGCCTTATGTACTACTAAAAGTTTAACCCTTAATAGTTTATTGTTTATTATTACTGTCATTGTTGTCTTTATTGTTCTAATTTGTAATTGTTTCATTGTTGTTTATTATTACTGCTATTACTGTTTTATTATTATTGTTTTGTTTTCTTAATTGTTTATTGTAAGGTGACCTTGAGAATCCTGAAAGGCGCCTATAAATAAAATGCATTATTATTATTATTATTATTATTATTATTATTATTAATAGGGCACTCATTGAAATACTTGCAAATTCAAAATTTCAACCCTAGAGAATATTGGAGGATATTACATACAGTCAGAATGTGTGAAAAACAAAACATACAGACCCGGGGGAGGGGGATAATATTTTGAGAAAAAAGTTTACGCCATTAAAGTGGCAAATTTACGAGAAAAAAATGCGAAGATTTATGAGATTTAAAGTGGTGAATCTGCGAGAAAAACGTTTTTTTTTCTCACTTTTTTCTCGTAAATCTGCAACTTTTTTCACGCAGATTTGCCACTTTAAATCTCTTAAATCTGGGACTTTTTTTCTTGTAGATTTGCCACTTTAATCGAGTAACTTGGCCCTAATATGCCGTCATAGTCAAGTTCTCCTCGTACAAGTCATTGAAGAATAACTCTGTTTGTAAGACTGTTTCTTGCAAAAAAAATCTAAATTTTTCATTTTTACATTGGAGATCAAGGTCAATAAAGTAAATATTTTTATTAATTGATTGGTCAAATGCCATGGTGACACCGTCTGTGACGTATCCTGATCTTTGCTGATTAGCTGGAAGAAATCCATGTTGTTCTACAACCTCACAGAGAGACATGGGGACCCCATATCCACTGAAGTTACCAAATATAGTTCTTCGCTCGATATAGGGTTAATGGTAAATGTGTCCCAAAGATTGTGTAACATTGGTTGAGTCTTGCTCCCTGTGAAAGATTTCTAGTTTTACTGATTTTTTTCTGGCTCAATTTCTTAAATGGACCTTAGACAGCCCCATCATGACTGGCAGTAACTTCACCTCATCGGTGCAATTTAGAAACCAAACTACATTAAATGAATAAAATCAAGGTAATTTAAATAAGTCTCCAAACATATTATTCATTGCAACTAACTATTTGTTCTCATAGCGCTTGTTTTATTAACCTCTTTTAAGATTTACTTTCAAAAACGCTGGCTGAAGTTGATGCCGCAGACACAATGTGAATCAAATAAACTTGCTCTTTTCCTGTAGAAATCCAATCTAATCCTCATAGTGCCGTGATATTTCAGGGCTCTCTCAAAGACATGCTTCTCCTTTATTAGAACTGGTTCTTTGTTGAGCCTATTTTCCTCCTTTATCAAAAGCTGGTTTGTTCCTTTTATTCTATAGCACTATAGGACACCATTCAGAAGGGCATTATACTGTAATGTAATTCTTCAGAAATGAAAATGATCAGGCAGGCTTACCAATAGAGATACTGACCTATAGTGGTTTCATATTCCTTTTTGATGGCAGATAGAAGAGGTTGGTAGGTTTTGAACTCTTTGATGAAACAGCCAAAGACATCACGGTAGACCTGTGGCAAAGGCAGATTAGGACATGCAAGTGCTCTTTCTGACAAGAAAATGTATGTATGATGTGTGTCATAGCTGCAGAGAAAGGATAGATCTTCATCCTCCAAGATTTCTGACATGCAGAGGTCAATTTATTCTTCAATTTAGGGACCAAATTATGGATAAATACCTTTTCCCATCTGGCAAAGGACTCCATCTCTGTAAAATGCTTCAAAAGATGTCTAAAAGCTCATTTAACTGCTGTTTTAAAATTCTAATTCACACACAAATACACTTTTTTAACATGTTCATTTTTGTTTTTGTTTTTGTTATTGTCATTGTTTATTGTTTATTGTATCCTTTGGATCCCCATTAGTCTTCATAGAGATGAAGACTATTCTTCCTGGGGTCCACATTAAATCAAACAATTATTACACAATTACATCATTACAGCATTTACACAGATAATAACATGAAGTCATTCATCCTAACATGATTATAATGTATATTAACATGATTATAATATAAATTAAGTAGTACAAGGTATGATTATAAAAAGAGTTACATGATTATAGAAGAGTATACGAGGTAAGCATAAATTTTACCATGATGTTCAATGCAGACGTATTAACATATTTGAGTTCAACTTAACATGATTTCATATTTTCATAGAAGACTATTGCAGCATAAGATTATGACTAAACACTGCTTCTCTCAGTTTCAGTTTAAAACTTGACGCACCACTGGTAATGAACAAGTGTGGTGGGAGACTGTTCCAGTGAGCTACAGCTCTATACATAACTGACCTTTTTAGTGCATTGGTTCTAGGTAAAGGCAAGGTGAAGGTGTTTCCTGAGGCCTGTCTAGTACTATAACTATGTTTCACATTTGTTGGCTGAAGTTGTAAGAATAAAGAAAGAGGTTTATGTGATATGTCATTATACCTTGTTGATGTTATACATGTGTTTTTTCTATTATCAGTTTCTTTCTTTCTAATAACTATGACATTTTAGGTGGAGGCTTTAAATAAATAAGCCCATGTGGGTTTTCTGCCTCCCCCTGCACTTTACATTATATGTTATCTTTGTCATTTTATGTCATTCTAACTGTGCAAATAAATAAAACCTAAAAAAAAAAAAAAACCTAAAAGGAAGAAATATACAGCACCTGCAGTTTCAGTTCCTGAAATTTTGTCTCATGGGAGCTGATAAAATGAAGCTCTCTGTTCACATAGCTCTCCAGGTGCAACAGGAGTTGAGGCTTTCGTCCTGGCCCTGCATAAATGCAACTGCTGCCTGTCCAGCCCAGCTATAGGGTTTATCACGCCACACACACACACACACAAAAACACACACTTGATATATTATTCATATTCAATTATACAGAATATGCTTTTTATGAGTTAAACACCACCAGTTTGGACAAACCTGTAAAGTGATTCTCATGAAGCCAGTCTAAGCTATGTCTGTGAATACTATAAGGACATACTTTATTAAACTAAATATAGTTCACTTTTATATGAATTAACAATATAGCCATAATGAGGCACAATTCATTGTTTCGTGCTAAAATAATATATTCTACATTTTTGAACATATTTTTGATTCACAAAATTCATTACCATAGTGCGTCCGGATAAAAATGTCATGGTTTCCCCACACTTGTATACATGAATATTTAATAAACTTTATAAAAATAAATATATATTTGTTTTAAAATGTTTAATTTAACAGAAATAATCAAATATAATGTTTTTTAATAATATATACAGAAGAAAATCTGAATAAAAATTGATGAGAAAAAATGGTTAGATGTCAGTAATGATAGAATTGTTTGCATTAAAATATGTGTATATTTTAATAAAATACATTTTGGTGATACCCGTTAACCTTGAGCATATTTGAGTGCTTGCCAAAAAACCTTTCGTTGTTTTTTTTTTTAATTTCTATTTAAAAATGTGTTACGGTAATGATTTTTTTTTTTGCTCACAGTGTCTCTAAAAATGTCAGAAAATACCAAATTTTTCAAAAAGATTATAAATTCGTATTAAACAGTGCCTTTAGATTGTATATGTTATAAAGGGTCATAGAAAATATGTATTCAATGCTCTTGGATTTTTGCTATGAGCTGCACCATGTCCATGAGAATCACCCTGTAGCTAACTTTACCTGGTTTGCTCACCTTTCTTGCTGCAGGTTGGACAGAAAAAACACCACTTTCTCCTTCTTGGCCTCCCTCTAATATCTGGACAGTGCCATTTTGTAGACTATAGTCATATGTCAGTCTAAAATAATGAAAAACAGATCAAAGTGACATTAAACATTATGGTTGAGTTAACTCAAGCTGTTGGCTAACTAGCAAGTTACAATAATAGAATACATATTTTCGCTGTAGGACACAGTTTTAATCACTTGCCTTTGTTTATGTGACGGTGTCAACGGTGGAAATTTAACATCTTTATGTGGTGACATCTCTCCCGATTTTATGAAGGACAAATAATAACAAAACAAGTTAGTTGTCCTCTTTATGGCTAAAGTTGGTTAGCTCGAAGTCTTAGCATCACAATTCACAGCATTGTAATGTGGTTTCCATGGCAACGAGGACGGCGCACGCAGCCAGGTCAACATAGTAGACCGCGGCGCGCCTAACTAGATTTAAAATTAAACATGAAAACTTTCCACTAAAACAAACAAACAAAAAAATACATAGAGACTTTTCAACCACCAGAGACAGGAGCTTTTTGTAGATACCATCAACCCTGACTAGTTTTAAAAATATAATGGATACATTAACAAACGACTAACCTACTTTATAAATATCATGTACTAACTGCAACTTCCAATAATTGTAACAATTACATGTTGTGCAATAAAACAAAAACACTGTAGGCCAAAATCACTTGAATCGAAACCCTGTGTCAGGAGTAGCCTTTTTTTATTTTTTATTTTTATTTTTTTAATTAAACCTTGTTTTTGTTGTGGTGGTAATATCAATGCTGGCAACTGGTTTTCATTTTTTTTTTGCAAACTTTCTGTAAAAAATGTGCCACACATGGATAAAATTAGAGATTAAGATAAATTATATAATGTTCTAAAAAACAGTCGAATTTAACAGCAGGAAAAACTACATTTCCTATGTCCCTTTCTCAGCGGAAGCCCTAAACCAGGATAACGGCAGTGGAGCTGTGTAGTCATTTCTCGAGACTGTATCATGGCAACGGACGCGCAGCTGAACTACAGTACCCACAAGGCACTGCTGCTCCAGCCTACAGTACATTCTGCTGCTTATCCGGGGATGTCACACCGCTGCTATTTTCTCCCCTCAGTCCCTCTCACTCTCAGCCTACAGCTCCAGCGGACTGACACGGGGCTTTGGATAGAAAAAAAAAACGAACAATAAGATACAAAACAGAGGCCAAAAATGGCAGAGCTTGGAGCGGGAAGCCTGCCGTTAGGGGATCCTGCTTTTAATTACCAGGAGCACGAGCTGAACGAGCGGCTGAAGCGGCTCTACCCGGCTGTGAACGAGGAAGAGACCCCTTTACCCCGATCCTGGAGCCCCAAGGATAAATACAGCTACATTGGGCTGTCACAGAACAACCTGCGGGTCCATTACAAAGGTTAGAGAGCTGGCTCGGTTCAGATGGCCTGAGCAAGGAGTCCCAGCAGCAGCATAGGGTCTCAGCTCAGATCTGTCACTGTGTTGTTGCGGAGGGGGGTCTCACTCTCTCACTCTCTCACACACACACACACACAGTATGCGATTATGTTGATTGTGTATGTGTGTGCGCACTCCTGGCAGATCTAGTCTGAGCTGCCTCTCCTGTCCTGTAACCTTGCTTTGTTTCACCAATGAGCAGAGGAATGCCCAAATGGGTGACAGTGAACTCGCTAACCCTGATAGCTGGTCTTATTACCACCACACTAATATTCACCTTCAATAACACGGCTCTCCTTTGTTTATTTACCGTTTGTGACGTTATTTGCTAGCAGTAAACTGACTGTATCTGTTGTGTATAGTTTATACTGGAAGGGGACACTGGCAGCAACAACGACGCATATACCTTAGCTAACTAGTGGTATTTGACAAACAGAAGCTAGCTAACAGCAAGCTATCTCTAAAGCAAATACAGTGCATTTTAGCCTTATGGCTAACTAGCTAACGTTAGCTAACCTAGCTGCTCCTTGTGACTAATAATGTATTTAAGTGAAACCGTGGGTGGACACGAGCCAAACTTGTTGTTAACATATTACAATGTAGCTAGCACTGAATGCTATGCTGCAATTGTTTAGTTTTTAGACAACAACAAGCACCAAAATAGAATTAAAATGGCATTGTTTGGGGTTTTCGCGTGATTTCACTGGCAGTGTTCTAGAAGTCTTTTCCAGAATTCCTAAATCTATTTTTCCAGCCTGGAAGCAACCGGTCCAACTCCATTCAGATGTGTAGGAGCTCAACAACAGTGTCATGTCCAGCCTCCAGCAGGCAGCCAGCTCCTTTTCAACAGCTGCTGTGAGGGAGGAGGCCTCTGCGCATTACATTAGGCCAAATGTACCGATATTGTAATAAATCTTTGGTATCGGCAGATTTAGGCATTTTCACAATAACACCAAGTATTCTCGACAGACGGTGCAGTCAATCATTTGTCTGGATGGCTAAAACCTGCCAGGCATATCAGCTGGAGATGATCTTATATATCCAACTCCTACATGAAAACAAGGTGACTCTGTGTGAAGTCCTGTTCTCAGTCTTCTGCCTGGTCTGTTATTTTTCGTCAGGCGACACGTCAGGGCAGCCCCCCCCCCCCAGTAGCAGGCAAGCTAGCCTGCATCTCAGGCTATGAAAAATCTCCACAGAGGCATTGTAAGGCCACTTTGGGCCCTGTTGGCTGTTTACATCAGTGAGACATGCAGAGGATGAGAGGATGCAGGCAGCCTGTGTAACCCATTTTGAAAGCTTATTTGGCACGTCCGTAGTAATGGTCCTGCTGTTTGTGAATAGCAGGGAAGGCCCTTTTACTTGTTAAAATCAAGACTCTCGGGCAGATAGCCAGATATAACCCACAGATTATTTGATGCATTATGGATCAGGTCCCTGCTGTTGATATGAATAGTGGTCAAATTTAATATAAGCTATCATTCTGTTTGCAATGGTGTAGATTGCATATTTTTGTGGATGTTGTTGTGCTCCATGTGGACTTCTGTAGAAGATGTGACAATGGCATTTTTTATTTACCTTGTCTTCAAATATAATCAATGATATTGATATTATGTAATTTATGCACTTGTCACAACTATGGCATTGGCATGAATGGGCACATGTATGTCTGAATATATGACATGTCATGTAATGTCATGGTGGCATTACTTATGTAGGGCAATGAGTCTCTGTGAAAGGTGCACCGATTAAGTGACACTGCACAATTGTTCAGGGATGATATATAAATAGGTCTATTCTGGAGTGTGCAGGATATTTTTTCTCTTCCTGGTAGTTTTAGCTCCTGCTCTGTTCCCTCACCCTAGTGGTTTGAATGCTATTTTGACCAGTGTGCCAATTTCATCTGTACAAGGCCACACAATGTCTACCTAGTTGCTGTGCACAGACAGATCTACCCAGTTTCAACACATAGATACACAATAAACAATGGAACACATAAACACATTGACATAGTGCCTAAGAATACATCAGTTTTCTTCTTTTTTTACAAAATATGTTATTAGGATTGATAAATGGTAAGCTAGATACAGTATTTGGCAGGTAGAGCTATTTATTTATTTACTTATAGTGTTGTCTGTGCTACTTGTAAATATAAATAAATATATAGATGATTAAAAATAGAATGACTTTCATTCAATCTTTTAATCATCCTCCAGGATGACTAAGATGGTAAATTTGGTAGATTTTTATTTATTTATTAGAATGAAAAGTAAGTCATGCACAACTTACAAACAAAATTACAGATTTTGTGAAAATGAATCAGCTATATTTAATTGTAGCTGTCCAGTTATCCATACACAAAAATGTATTCTACTCCCTTAACTATTGGATTAACTGCTAGTTATATTTAATTAGCAAAAAGACTATAAACAAGGAAACCACTTTAATAAGTCAAAATGATCAGTTGGTGGGAGTTGATTTCATTGGTATTTCTATTCCTTGAATTAAGCTTGTCTTCATCAGCAGTGATCATATCAAGCAACAGGAAGGAACTTCAAAGTTTGATCATCTGGTCTGGGCCAATATGTAATGTGTTCTATTAGCTAACCTTGCTAATGACGACATGTTGCTAACCGTTCATCTATTCTAAGCTAAAACACAATCTAATATTGCCAGGGAACCAGTCAAATCCGCAAGCTCATGTTTTATTTGCTGTTCCTCCTCCACTTTTACAGATTTCCAGCAACACAAAAGCTAATCACAACTGTTTATCTCATATAGTGGGGTTGTTTGAGATGCTAACTGTACAGAGGAGTGCCATTTAGGCATTTTTGATAGCAACCAAGATGGCTGCAGCTAATGTGGCTAATTTATGTCGAAGCCCCTATCGCATCAGTGTTGAACACATTGGATGTTATGTTTTCTTTAAAAGAAGAAGAATCAAATGGACTTCCCAAGCTTTGCTCGAGAGGAAAAATGCCCACTTATGACAGAATTTGGTGACATTTTCAGAACCCAACTCTTAATATACCAGCTAATCTCTGCAACAGAAAAATGTAAACAGAGTTCAGCATGCAGACATTCATTTTTCTCCTTGTCCCCCTCAGTTTTATGGAGCATCTGAATATACCCTCAAACAGATGATGGAGCTGTCCTGTTTAAACTACATTGGTTTTCTGCCTATGTGGACATATCCATGCGTTTGTTGAGGCATATAGTCTACATGCTCATATATTTTGGGATGTACACCTAACAGAGCTAAAGAGAGACACCATCTGAAATGAATGGTAAAGTTGCTCTGTGTCTGCTAATGTGTAAAAGATAAATTGTCTGTTTGCACATTCTCCGTAACAACTTTTAAGGTGAATGATATGCAAATATTGAGATCACAACTTGTTGCACTGCCCCATGGGGGCCAAAAGAAATCCATTAATTCAGCTTTAAGTTTGGGAACTTGTGGTAGCACTTCACTCCAAATCCATTGATGATAATTCACCTTCTGACAACCAAGAACCATGAGCTGCTTGCTGACCCCCAACCCTAAATACTTCACTCAGAGGCAAACCTCTGAGGGATGTAGGTCATGGGCTGACAAAGCAAATAGGACTACATCATCTAAAAAACTCTGACGTGCAATCCTGAGGTCAATAAAGGAGACTGGACATCCTCCAATCCTTGGCTGTGCCTTCGAATTCTGTCCTTGAAATCACAAACAGAATGACAAAGCACAATGGAGTCTTCCAATGAGAAAGGGCTTTACAATATACCAAAGATGAAGACAAGAAGCTTTTGGTCCAGTTATATAAGGTCCTAATTGCTCATAGTAACAGCCCCAGTGGCCCCAGTGGTAATCCCAGAGCTGCCCCTTCAGGAAACCTCCAAGTTCATTAAACATACTGCTACTTTAAAACCAACAGCCAAAAAGAAAGGTACAAGAAAGGTTCAAGGACTGCTAGAAGTTCATCAAAGTTATGCCTGACAGCAGTTTTTCCAAATTTATTTTGGCTGCATTGCAATGTCGCGCAATGAGGCTACTGTAGATGGAGTAAAAGAAGACTGGATTATGGCTAGGGCCACTTTATTTAGCTATGGTAACTTGTTTTAAACCATTTTTTCATTTAAAGCAACGCTCTCTTTTCAGCATCGCCCTGATGACATTCACACTTACACATTCACACCTGGAAGCTGTCCAGTAACCTACAGTCTGAACTGCAGGCATTTGCTCAAGGTAATAAGGGAGGTGCTGCTTTTCACTTCCCCCACCCAAATGTATCATACCAGTCTGGGGAATTAAACCAAAGTCTTCTAGTCCCAAGCTCCGATTCATCTTGTTATTCAGACTTCAGAGTGTTTCCAAGATGGTTAGCTCGACTGCTAAGCTCGTAGTCTCACCATTTACATGGGCGGCTGTGGCTCAGTTGGGAGAGTCGGTTGGCCCCCAACCGAAGGGTTGGTGGTTCGATCCCTGACCATCGCAGCCTACATGTCGAAGTATCCTTGAGCAAGATACTGAACCCCAAATTGCTCCCGATGTGCTGTGTTCATCGGTGTGTGAATGAATTCCCAATGGTGGCAGGTGGGACCGTTTAGGGTAGCCTCTGCCACCAGTACGAATGTGTGTGTGAAAGGGTGAATGAGCGCAGTCTGTAGTGTAAAGCGCTTTGAGTGGTCGCAAAGCGACTAGAAAAGCGATATATAAGTGCAGGTCCATTTACCATTCACTGTTTCACTTCCCCCACCCAAATGTATCATACCAGTCTGGGGAATTAAACCAAAGTCTTCTAGTCCCAAACTCCGATTCATCTTGTTATTCAGACTTCAGAGTGTTTCCAAGATGGTTAGCTCCACTGCTAAGTAGTAGTCTCACCATTTACATAGCTATGTTATCTACCTTTGTTGTGATTGCCATTAGTAGTGCTTGTTTACGAGTAAAACCAGATAGAAACCGCCTGGTTACAGCTCCTTTTTTAAATCTGCTGAATTAAATCGACTGTATTTGTGTTAATATTGGATTTGGGATAGATGTAACTGCCAGAGATTGAGGCTTTGCAGCCATTTTGTCACTGGTCTGTTGACACTTTTCAGCAAGTGTGAGATATGGCAGCTGTCAGAAATGCCAAATATCTTCAACAGTTAAAGTCTGAACAATATTGTGTGAATGGACCATTGACCTCTGCTAATCTAGGCTGTTACATTTGTGGGGGGCTACAGTGTTCGTCAGTATTGGGCAGAACTCTAACTCCTTATGGTATTGTTTGTGTGGTACCTACTACTTTTGAAGCCAAACAAGTCTTACAATTTTGCACTCAGAGTTCAAACAATATATCAACGGGCAATATAAAGTCCTGTACTTCATGGCCAGGCTCAAATAATGACTTTGACTCACTTAGTCTTCAGATCTTATACTCTAAAAAAGTCTAAAATTGTTGTTCTTGTACTGAAGTTACTTCGCAACTAACACTCACCTGCATAGCAAAGATGTCCAAACTACATCCATAAAACAAGCATTTTAAAAGTTGTCTGCTTGTCGGCTGACAGAAAGACCCGACAAAGCATGAATTCAGACTTTTACATTTTATCATCATGTTGTAGTTATTTCGGCATATTTTGATTAATCTATTGCAATGAAGTCACAGAAAAGTCAGTTTATTTTGGGTGCATACCTGCAGTCATCCAGACACAGTAATGGGAGAAAGCGATGAAATTCACTGAGCTATTGTGCCTTCAGATCAATTTATTATTTCAGACATGACCGTGTTTGATTTTCCGATGTATCTGGAAAACCAATACAAAGCAGCAATAAGGGTTATTTTCTGTCACCACGGTTGGTGACAGAAAGTAATGGTGCTGTTGTTTACACTGGCACGTCTTGTGTGAGTCACATAAAAACAAATGTGATCCTGTGGTCAAACTTTCGAGGTGTGGAAATGAAAAGCATGAGGTTCCATGATGCACCGTAATGCACACATGCTGCATTGGCCAAAATGTGGCCTGCGACAGACGAGGTTTGTTTTTTTAGCTTAGCTGATTGCCAGAAATGCTTTTCTATGTAACTTGATCACTTGCGACCCCTACCAGCTGAAGAAGTGAGGAGTCTGTTAAGAGGAGTCAGCAGTATATGATATGATAAGATATAAAACAATCAATAAAACGGGCTTATTAAAAATGATCAGTGACTGCAAACCTGAGAGGTCTTTGAGCATACAGTTATAAACATGCTGTCTCATTCCTAGCTCTCTTCTTCATTGGTCACGTCATGGTCTTCACTCTTATGCTGCTGACTGGAAGAGGCAGAGGACAGTGTGGTGCTGCAACTTTCTTGTACTTGCAGTTATTGAACTGATAGATATTGCACTTCCCCCTGCTGGGGTGGGATCAGTGGTGTCTTAGTAATTAAGGCCACACTGTGCTGTGGAGTAAGAACAAGACATTAACCTTTGACCCTTGACCACTGCTGGTGAGGTTTGATGTCACATAACAGCCGGTGGAAGGTGTGACCCTGCAGAGCCAGTGTTGTTTCTTAGGTCGCTTTCACAGATAATGTCTGGTGCACTTTGTGATTCAGTGGTGAAGTTGCACTGTTGCATTTTTCATTTGGTTTGTTTTGCTTCCACAGTGTGGACAAATGTCTCTCTGTTAAAGCTGTCCTTTGTCTATTGGACAGAATAAGTGAGGGAAAGACAAGTGACATTTTTTCGAAGCAAGTCCCAGACAGAAATGTATTGTTGGCTGAGTTTTTTCACTTTTATGCAGCATTAATCCGCTGTGTGATTGAATTCTGTCGCTAAATCATTTGAAGACTTGGCTGTGTTTGTGTGTAGCCACAAGCAACTGTGTTCTGTGATTGTCTGACTATATTTGGATGAGGGCCTTTACTTCACCATTAGACATCGTCTGTCCATGAGAGATTTTTCAAGCCTGCTACTCCCTCAAATTTCTGCCCAAATGCAACCCAGAATGCACCGTGTTTTGGTTCGCTTTCTTCCTTTGTTCAGATAGCATTCATCACCTGCAGTGAACCGAGACCCCCATTTCTTAGAGGGTCAGAGTTTGGTTCTTTGGTCTGCACCAGAGTTCGTTTCAGCAATCACACCAGCAAAAACCAAACGGACTATCCGACAAAATGCACCAAGCTGACCAAACAGCCCAGGTGTGAATGCCCCCTCAGAGGAAAGTTAATTTTAGTTAAAGAGGACACATTATGCTCATGTTGATGTTCATACATGAATATTTTGTTGCTTCTACTACAATATGTTTACTTGTTATATATAATATATTTTTGTCATACTGTCTTTCTGAATATACCTGTATTCACACTCACTTAAACGCTCCGTTTTAGCATCTGTCTCTTTAAATCCAGCTCATGAAAAGACTGTTCTGATTTATCAGCATTTCTGGGACTTCCATTTAAGCACTCTCTGTAGTAGGGGTGGGCGATATGGCCCTAAAAGATTATCACAAGAAAATTTTGTACATTTTTAAGTACAATGCTTCAATTTGGTCAACATTGAGAGCTAAATTTGAGCAAACACCCCACATAACATTTTTCACAGTCAACAGGGCTTTCCACTAGGACATGGAGTAGCCAGACAGTGTTGAAAAATAGCTTGTTAGGGTGGTCCTGGGGCATCCCCCAATCTGGAGATCTTGACAGTCTTCTTGTAAATTTGTGGTCGATTAACACACTGTACTAATTTTAAAAGCTTGTACTTATTTTGAAAGCTGCATGTTTTCAGCGGCAGGAAGTAATAGTAGCTTTCTGGTGTTAAAACAACTTTAATTGTTAGCTAATGTTATCTCGCGGCTAACGAATAGTATAATGCAGCAGTGTGTTCGAACCGTTTGGACCTCTGACAGGCCCAGACAGATTGATGGTATTTAGTTCAGAGATGATGTGGGGACGGGACTGATACAGACAGGTAGGCACGGCAGTTCGGTATAGTCAGTGCGTGTGTCAGTGTGTGAATGTGCGCACTATGATATCATGGTACATCATGATATGCATTTTTTTACTCATAAAAAAAATATACCGGTATAATCGTGAACGATACGATATGGGACACCCCTACTCTGTAGCCCCTTTCATAGTGCGGTTCCGCAAATGTCACGCTATATTGCCAAAAGATCTGTGCCGGCTTTTTCACCTTAGGGCGTTCATAGTGATCCTGCGAAGGCGTGATATTTATGCCCTTTCATAGTGCAGTCTGGCGTTGCGGAATGAGTTGGGAGGAGACGATAGTCAGAGCAGCATCAGTGCTGCGCAGTAGCACAGTGCTAATAGGCTACACAGTTAGCTCTGTAGCAGTTCAGTGTGTATGCTGCAGCAGTATGTGTTCACTTAGCGACCTCCATTTGTTTACAACAAGCAACGGACACTCTGTGCACAGTTAGCGATGCCGGTTTGTTAACAATAAGCAGTAGACGTTGTGCACCGTTAGCGACGGCGGCCAGTGAGCAGTGATTTGATGACTGTCGGACCAAGTGGGAGGCGTGTGTTAGAAGTCACGCACAACGTCAAATATCCTGCTTCGCCCCGATGTCCC
This sequence comes from Centropristis striata, assembly GCF_030273125.1. Taxonomy (NCBI): domain Eukaryota; kingdom Metazoa; phylum Chordata; class Actinopteri; order Perciformes; family Serranidae; genus Centropristis; species Centropristis striata. The sequence goes on from NC_081522.1 coordinate 3,362,414, forward strand.
GTTCATAAAATTGGTGGGATCATTTGATCCCAGCATCCCGCTTCGGCCATGTTCATAGTGGAGGCGAGACGTTACAGAGCTGTAAATGTCCCGGCATGAAACGGCACTATGAAAGGGGCTTGTGACTCTGCAGTCATTGCAGTTTGGGAAAGTTTGAAATGGAACTATAATGGCATTTTCTATGGAGTAAAGTTGTGACATCCTTACCTTACGGAAGTCCTGCCGCTCTTTTAAAGGCACAGTTTCAGAAAACAGTCTTTGCATTTGGGATTGGGGAATGAGTGTTGCACAGTATTATGCTTTATAAACCAAACATGATAATCTTACCTTTTACAATATGGAACATTTTAAATGCTTTACATTTATGTTAGTTACACTTTAGAGTACTGTTGTTATCACAGAGATTTATGTCTCTACAACAACCTCACAAAGTTTCTCCTAATCGCCTGACAATGTAAGAAATACAATAATATGCAAACGTTTTTGCTTTTGCTTTTATAAAAGTCAAATTTTTAATTTAGGGTTGTCATTTAAGGGGGTGGTAGGTGTTGTTAAAAGTAGCAACCATTGCTCCTACCCATCTATGCAGCTGTAAAGAGACCTGTTGGCCTACAAGGAGCAGCTAAAAATAGACTCCATGAATGTTGCTGCAACCATTGGACCGGACAATTGCACACAAACACACACATGGTCACATGAATAAACATGAATGTTGTGTCATAGAACGGGCAGAGTTGAATGTTCCAAATTCACAATTACCACAATTATTACATTCACAATTAGTCAATATACAGTAATGATGACAGTTTAAGGGAATGACGGCATTGTGACATTTATCTGCTGTAAACATTGTCTGTACATGGTGTGATGATGATTTAATGAGTGTGAAAATCACTGAGTGTAAATTTTACATAAAATCTAAAAAAAAAAAATGCAGAAGTTAAGTATGTCATAGCTAAATATAGACCATGACACTTAGCTCAGTTTCAGTCGACAAGCATATTTGATCATTACTATATGTCCTGTGTGTTCCCAGATGGCTGTGTGTAAGTGGCTGGAACTTTCATGCCCTGTCTTTCTTTCACACGCACACACACACACACACACACACACACACACACAACAGCCTAAAGGTGTCTGCTGACAGCCAGCTGCTCCGTTTAAAGTTACAGCCTATCTACATTTCATACATACACACACACAGCTCCCAGTGACTTTATCAGGACAGTTGGACTCAGTCAATGGTGTGATTACATGCAACAGACAGAGATCCACATGTGTACTGTAGAGCCTAGATGGCAGTTATACAACACACGAGTGAACATGGTAGTCTCTCTCTCTCTCTCTCTCTCTCTCTCTCTCTCTCTCTCTCTCTCTCTCTCTCTCTCTCTCTCTCTCTCTCTCTATCTCTCTCTCTCATGACCCGAGGGATTGCATAAGCAGCCATCTGAATATAGAATGACAGACGGTGATGACTGTTTTGCTTGAATGTAATTGGTCCAGAGACAATACATGAGCCCTATTGACCCTGTTCCCTACATCTTTACCACTGATTGTATGTTAAGTCAATTATTTTTGCACACAGAGTCCAAAAAATCCATATAATTTGTATGCTACCTTTAGAAAAGTCAGCTGAACATAGTATAGATTGTAGGGAGAAGTCAGTCCTATCTGAGCTTATTCTGTTTTGACTGATTACTAGACTTCATTGTAGGTTCTGGTACATCAAGACAAGTTGTTAGCTGTGACTACCTGATGTGGATTGATTGATTGATTGATTGATTGATTGATTGATTGATTGATTGATTGATTGATTGAAGAGGGACTTGTTCCACAAATACAGGCCCAGGGATACAAAAGAAAAGCACAGTAGATCAGTAAAGGCACAGTCCTAATAGAATATTGTCACATGGCAGACAAGTAATCCCCCCCACCCCCACTGGTGCTATCTCAGCTGGTAGGCTGTGTCTTCTTTACCACTAGATCAGAATAACCAAATCAACAACATACTCAGATGGGGACATGAATGGAAAGCCAAACTCAGTACCATATATGTGTTGTATCATTTGTTTATAGTTAATGGCACGTTTTTGATGCCAACAATAGATAACATATCAAATAAGGAAAAGGAATTGATATTCCAACAGCTTACATTTTCTAAATTTTCCACTGCAACATCAACATCAAAGCTGCAGTTATATTGGCTAGACACTCAGCACTACGGTTTTAAACACCCAGTTGGTGTAAAACGCACTGACAGAAACTCAAAGGCAGTTGAGTGCATCAATTTGGGATTTTTCAAGTAGTCGACTTTCCTCTGCTGATTTTAGAATTAAACGTAGACCAAACAACCAAACATGTTTGGTGAAACTGGTGTCTGCTTAACTAGCTTTTGTAGAAAATCAGCAGTCAAACACAAGCCTATGTTATTCCAAAGCTCCATTTTGCTAGTGAAATAACATTGGAAGCAGCAGAGTACCGCCACTTTTTCAGATGTTGGCTTAATTCTTCCCAGTTTTCCCAGTCTTCAGTGCCACCACAAGCCTAGAAAATGCATTCTCCAAAAATATTTTCTTACATAAAATGATGTTACCATATTGTTAATGTTCACCTTGTGTTTCTCCTCTTTCAGGTCATGGTAAGAACCACAAGGATGCAGCATCAGTGCGAGCAACACACCCAATCCCTGCTGCCTGTGGGATCTACTACTTTGAGGTCAAGATTGTCAGCAAAGGTCGAGACGGGTAAGCAGATACAACTCTGTTCAAGATGTGCATGTGTCCTATGGTTCAACCAAGCAGTAACCTCTGGGTCTTAAAAGTGAAGCCCGTGCGGAAGTGCCTTAAACCTACATTTTTTCCAATGGCCAGAAGGGGGCGACTCCACTGATTGCAAAAAGAAGACCAGTTGTATAGAAGTTAATGACAAAAATGACTCTACTTCCCACTTGATTTATAAACTCAGTTAACATTTATGGTCTCAATTGCTAGTTTTAGTTCTTCAATACAGCATGAAGTTCAATGTGTAAATTCTGGTCGCATTTAGAGTAAAATAGACCATAACGCAGGGTGTGATTTTAGGGCGTGGCCATCCTGTGATTGATAGGTTTGGCGCATTGTTTTCATCTTTAAACTTTGACCCTTTCACAGTGTGTTTTCAATTCTTGAAAGTTAATTGTTACATTTGGACGCCTTTTTCAGAGTTCAGTTGGACTATAAGACACTTTAAAGCAGGGGTGTCAAACTCTGGCCCGTGGGCCAAATTTGGCCCGCAGTGTAATTTTATTTGGCCCCCGAGGCAATACCAAATTATTATATTATTGTAAATTAATGACATTGATGTGTTTTTTATTTGAAATTTGATTTTGCATGTCTATTACTATTACACTATTTAGTTATATATTGTATGTTTATAAGTGTTGCTGGTTCCATATTTAATGTTCAAGCAAAACATGTTCGGTATATATTAAAAGGTTTATTTGTTCAATGTTGGCCCGCGATTTGATTCAAGTTTTAGATTTTGGCCCATTGTGTATTTGAGTTTGACACCCCTGCTTTAAAGACTCGGCTGTTAATTTTTAATTATGAATGCACATTGCAAACCAAGCTAGCAAGCTAGTGGAGTGACAGACAGTGGGAACACATTTGTTAGTTGTAGAGATGTTCCGATAGCATTTTTTCCCTCCCGATACCGATTCTGATACTTGTGCTGTGGGTATTGGCCAATACCGAGTATCGATCCGATACCAGTATGTTATAAAAAAAAAATATCATACTACATCTGCATGACTGTGATATGATTATCATTGTGGTAAGGCCTGGCTCCGGTTAAACCCTTTGTAAACATGAATAAATACAGCAGATTCAAGCCATTTATCTTTTACATTTATTTTTAAATAAAACAGTTTACAAAACAGTACTGCAACAGCAACTTAAATAAATAAATCTGGGGGTCATAGCCCCCGGAGACCATTTTTGCCCTAAAAGCCTAAATTTGGTGCCTCTGGCACATTCTAATGCCACTATTCCATCTTAATCATTGCATATTTTAATGAATTATTGCAAAGGAGAGTAAGGGTTCTTCTATGTTTTATTTAAGGAATCTTATTTTGACAGTTTTCTTGTAAATTCTGTGGTGGACTCTGCTAACACATCCATTAGGGGTGGGCGATATGGCCCTAAAAGAATATCACGATATTTCAGGCTATTTTTGCGATGACGATATTCTTGACGATATTAGCAAATACTTAAAAAGATATAGAAAATATGATTTTTTTTTGTCTGTATAAATAATTAAAAATCTAACATGTAGTGTGAAGTATAAATCTCAACAGTTGCCAAATACAAAAACGTTTACTCCTGACTCTTGAGTATGAGCAAATAATAAAAATAACCATTTAGGGGTTCTGGGGGCATATTTTAATGAATTTTGTAAAGGAGAATAAAGGTAATTGTATGTTTTATTTAAGGCATTTTATTTTGACAGTCTTCTTGTAAGTTCTGTGGTGGATTCTGTTAACACACCGTGCTCTTATTTTGAAAGCTGCATGTGTTTAGCGACAGGGAGTAAGTAGCTTTTTGTGATTAAAACAACTTTAATTGTTAGCCTTACGCCACTACATCAAGAAGTAGGAACGTTGCCAATATCATGATATGCATTTTTTTTTAACCGTAAAAAAAAAAAACCAATATTATCGTGAATGATACTATATGGCACACCCCTAACATCCATGCACTCTTATTTTGAAAGCTACTTGTGTTTGCTTTTATTTTGAAGGCGGGTTTTACCGTAGTGCCGTATAGTGTGTTTAATTTACACTCAAAGTCAGAACTTGAAAGTCGGAACTTGGAGCTCGGAACAACGTCGAAAATTCTGACATTCGTGTAGACCTTGAAGAACGAGAGACAGAACGAGAGACAGACCGACATTACGAGAGCAAGATAGTTTGTGCAAAGGAAGTTTTCATGCACAAACCCTCATTATGGAAAACAAACGTAGAAATGCATATGATGCAGCTTTTAAGTTAAAGACAGTCAATCTGGCTGTAAAAGAAGCTTCCTCAAGCAGCCATCTCTTTCCCCACAATCCCCTCTGTGCACCAACCCTTACATATGGTAATTAAACATTAAAACACCTGCGGCTTATAGTCCAGTGCGGCTTATATATGGACACATCATTCAATTTAGCTGCTGCGGCTTATACTCCGGTGCGCCTTATAGTGCGGAAAGTACGGTACATTAATTTCATGTGTATTCTAATTCCTTTTAAGGCTGGTTAAGTCTGTCTGTCGTTCAATGGTTGTAATTTCCACCGTAATGGTCAAACATCACTCTTGGGTGTACTTTCTTTGCTCGTCTGTGTTTCTTGTGGTTGTTTTGATGAGGTCAGTTATCCCTGTGCCACTGCGATAACTTGTGAATATGCAAACTTGCTTCAGCATCATTTCCCTCACCTTGAGTCTGCATAAAAACAGCAATCTTGATATCACTGTTCCAAGTGTACTGCCAAATACAACAACGCCTCTGAATATGTCACTCATGACCTCTATCAGAGTGGTCTCAGTCTTGTTGCCAATATCTGCATTGGCAGACAGTGGCAGACATTTAAAGTCAGCAGCTGTGCCAGTGAAAATAGGGATGTTAAAACCCAAAAGTGGTTAAGCGACATGCCCTGGCTCGTCCAACCTGACAGTGGAGGTTCTGTGTTACTGAAAAATTAACTCATTTAAGATGCATCAGAATCATCTCAATGTGAAATTTGGCCCAGTTATTTCCAGAACAGGAATGGGACATTGCAAGTATGTATCAAGAACATACAACAGAGATGTAATCAGGGTTCGTACGGTCATGAAAAACCTTGAAAAGTTATGGAAATTGAAAATGCAATTTCTAGGTCCTTGAAAAGTTATTGAAAAATAAAATCCTCTGTAAGGTTTTGGAAAAGTTTTGGAAAAGGAAATATTGCTGGATAATATTTAGAATGTGTAAAATAGGCCTAAGTTACCTAACCTGGAACATGTTAGATGGAACACTGCACGTGACTTGGCTCTAGCGCAAATAAAATTTCAGTCAGAAGATTTTTTTTTAACTTTAATCCATGTAAATGTGTGTTAATACGAATTCAAGTTGCAATTAAAACGTAGCAAGGTGTATCAAATGTGTCTGTGGTTTGATTTAGAGGCACTGACTACAGTGGTCCGACTGAAATGCGTTAATTTTTTGGTCTTGAAAATTCATTGAAAGGTTATGGAGAAGTCATTGAAAAGTTATGGAAAACCATTGCTAAAAAAGTGTACGAACCCTGTGTAATGTAAAATAGCCTTTTTAGTGGTTCTGGGGGATATTGTATCAGAGAAATTTTTATTTGTAGGCAGATTGTAGCACTGTTATTCTGCAGGAACTAGTGCAAAAAAGTTGCTTGTTCACATCTGGTTTCACAGTTTTATCACGCTATTACTTGTGCTTGTTTTGACCAAAGTACACTCAGTGCTAACTCAGTGCTAATGTTTCCCCCAAGATGAAACCAATCCAGGCATTGTTTTCTCCAAGATAGTTGCCAGAATAGCTGACATCATCTTCTGTTGTGGAACTAACTGAATTGACTTGAAACAGAATTTTACAATAAGCCACATTACTGCCCCTCAGCAAAAGCTTCTGCTGGGACTGTTGTGGTACTTCAACAGTACCAGGGACTCTGCAATCACTTTGCCAGGTGCTTAAATTCCTGGCCTTTCAGATCTCACTTTCTGACCTGTACACCGCAATGGAAACGAAACTCTCCTCCATCCTCCCCAATAAAATCTCAGGTTGCATAATACACTATTAACTCTAGCCAGTTCCAGTCGAGCAGCTCAGTGCAAACTGAACAAAACTGTGGTGTAAACGACAGCTGCAATGTGGGTGTGTCTGCATGTGTAATTACTATCTTAGCTGTAAATGAAAAGCCTTCCAAATCAACTAAGCTGCATGAGTTGAAACACCACACAGTGCCAGTGTGATTGTCTGGGTTACTGGACTTAAGAACATTTAGAATTCATACCTAATGCATCACCAACACATCTGAATGGACATTCCTTTCATTCTTAAGGTGCGACTAAAAGTGGTATGTCAGGAAATACTGCCAGAGAAATGCAACAACATGCTACTACAATAACATGCACTCCATGTGTATTTCGATGTTAGGAAATTAAAACCAAATATGATATTGACTACTGAACTGGGACTGAAAAAACACAAAATGTCAAGGCCACTGCTTCAGTTGGCAGACTTTGATCTCTCAAAAGCATAAATGTAAAGTGTAAAAATATTATTATAATGATACTCTACCGATTAGCATTTTAACATTCGTAAGAAGAAGATCAAACCATTCTAGTATTTGTAGAAATGGCATTTAAGTTTCCAGCAGGATGCTTCCCATATCAGCAGTTAACTTACATTTTCAACAAGCTTGATTAGTCATTAATTCATTCATTCATTATCCTTAACCTTCTTATCAGCACTCTGGTCACAGGTGGCTGGAGCTGATCCCAGCTGACATTGGGTGAGAGGCGGGTTACACCCTGGACATGTCTCCAGACTGTTACAGGGCTGACACATAGAGACAGACAGTCATGCTCTCATTCACCCCTACGGGTCACCAATTAAACCTAAGCTGCATGTCTTTGGACTGTGGGAGGAAGCCGGAGTACCCGGTGATTGAGATGCATGTCCTTCTACAGCAATTAAGTTACTTAGTTAGGTTCATTGCTACTAGGCCTGCCCCCCTAAGATTTCTTCAGTTGAATAGTCAGTTTAAAAAAAAAATGTTTTAACACTTTATTTGTGATTTTTCAATTATCACACAGAACAATCATATTCTCTGTTTTACAAATAATCACCAAAAAAACTATCCTGAAAACAAACAGAGACAGATCAAGCTCAAAATCAGTGTGACAAACTCGTAATAGACAACAGACAGGAAAAGACAAGAGGAGAAAAACAAAAACAAACAAAAACAAAACGAAACAACAAGTGCACATGTTGCAGGATTGTTCAAGGGTAGGTGTAATCATTCAGAATTCCAGTTCCAGGCCAGGTAAATTGTTCACATAAGTTATTAGAGGGTCCCAGGTTTTATGGAATAGTCAATTTTTAAAAACTTTTTTCATGCTGAATGACACATTCAAGATACTCATGAGCGCATATCTAATATAGTCAATTTAGAATTTCTTTAGTCAACGTTAGCCCTAATTGCCACCTCTGATGGCTTGGTCTTCCCCTTTGTCTGTTTACTACTTTATTCCAGACTGAAAGAACTCAACGACTATTTCATGGATTGCATTTTGTAAGAGCATTCATGTTCTCCAGAGGATAAACCCTACTGGCTTTTTTTCTCTTGCGACAACAGCAGGTCAAATGTTTCACTTATCCAATGAAATATCTCAACATCTAAGAGATTCATGGTCCGCAGAGGATGAGCCATTTTGATTTAGATGGTTCTATCAGGTGAAAATGAAAAATGTTCTACTAATGTTAGCACTCACACAGCTGATAGCACAGCAGAAGACTTGTTGTCTAGTTTTAGAATGGAAATGAAAAGTGAAATCTTCTTCAGATGAGCAGTTGCTGAAGTGATATTGACTTCCTGTTACTATGTGTCATGGTTCTTGTCCCACCTTTAGTTCAACCTACTTCCTTAAAAACATCCTCCAGTTGACTGATGAGCCACCAGTGTCTCTGGTGTCCTCTTACATCCTAAATGTCATTGAGGAGAAAACAGGAAACTTGTGATCAAGCCCATCCATTCGGCTTGGACAAGATTAATTCATTGCTCGGATTTGAGTGATGACATCAGCATGTGCCAAAGCGAGCTGCAACTATGCCAAATGCAATCAATATTGATGACTTGTTCTATTGAGCAAAAAGGCTGTTTTTTTTGCTGTTTTTTTTCTTTTTGTAAGCTTTCTAACATGTAAAGGATGCAGGCCAAGTGCTTATCCTCATGTGACGAACTTAAGATGTCACTGCTGACCCCTAAGCTTCAACTCTCCCGGTCACTTTTGATGTTACGACTCTTCCTTTGAGGGAGCTGAGCTCACTCTGCCTTAACTAGTCCACGTGTTTTGAACCATGAAAGCAGATCAAAGGCCGTACGTTCAAAGTTGCCTCTGAAAAATACTCAGATCATACTTTGATGAGTGTCAGGCAAAGTTAACCTGAGAAAACCCCTAAACTTTGATACTCTGAAGTCATTAGATAGCCTAAGTTTAAATCAGGGCTCATGCTTTGTAATGCTTAAAGTATACCACATTTTGAATTTTCTTCTCTTGTTGTGTGCAGGTACATGGGCATCGGCCTGTCTGCCCAGGGAGTCAACATGAACAGACTGCCTGGTAAGTAACATTTGAATGATGTCACCATAACATAACCAGAATGGGGCTGGATAGATGAAGATATGGACATTTATTGGATAGATCAATGCTGAAATTAATTTAAGGATGGTACAATGAACTGCAGGATGTCAGAATTAATTGATGAAAGGATGGTAGAACAACAGGACGCAGTCTGTGGTTGGAACAATCAGCAGGATGGGGTGAAATAAGGATTCCCAAGGTTACTCAACATGAACGGAGTGTATGGCCTTTGTCCAGCGATAACATTGGCTCGCTGGCCCAGAGCCAGAATTTCAAATACTTAGTTCTAGGTACGGACCAGTGCTTTGGCAAGCTGAGAAGATAAAAAGTGTTCTCTTCTTCTTTAGTTTCATTTTGGTTACACAGAGAAAGAAAATGATTACTAAAACCTTGAACTTAAACTTTTCTAATCACTTTTATTGGCCCCTTCGACCCCCTCGGCTCAGATTACAATCAAGCATGGACAGTGCTGTGTGGTTGGTTTACTTCAGCAAACAACAAGTAAATAGTCAACACTGTAAAAGCATTCATTATTAGCACTTAGTCATTGTTTTTATTCAGGGCATTGATATTTTTCATGCTGACTTAGTTGGGGAAAGATGGTGTGGACGGACAATATTTCTATGTGGGGAGGGAAAATATAAACGTAGATAACAAGAAATGTATAAGTCACCCGTGGCCATACTATTGGGCCCGGGTGGGCCTGGGCCCTCCCATTTTGACTCAGGCCTATAGTGAGTAGTGAGTGATTTTTTTATTCTAGCTGTTCATCCAGCCTGAGTAAAGTGAGTGAAAGCTTCTCAGCCAATCAGCAGCTTCTACCCCACATGTGGACTCTTAAGCCCGCCCACAGGCTGCACCAGCAAGTGATCCAATTAAATTAATTCAGTTTGTGCGCAAGCTTTTCCTTTTTCCAGTAGTGATGTTCGATACCACCGATTTCCTTTCCGATTCGATACTGAGTAAAATTCAGGCTGGTATCAGCGATACCGATCCGATACCGATACTTTGTGCAAATACACCTAATGTGCCTGGTAAATCTAGAAAAAGAAGTGTATTTCAAATGGCTTAAGAATACAAGATATCAGAGTCACTTATTTAGCTATTTATTTTAAACTCAGAAGTATACTGAGGTAGCAGCCTCATTCACAATATAGCTTCTTTTCCGCTCCGCCACTGAATTACACACACACACACACACTGAGTGAGAGGCGAGTGAGCAGCAGCGTGCCACTGCGCTTACGTATTAGGCTCTTACCCAGGCGGAAGAAAAAGTAGTTCCTACCAGCAGCGTGTCATTTAGACAAGATCTGAATAGTTTAGTTACTTTCCACCGTATTCCTGTTAATGATATACATTACCAAAAATGACTGAAGTATCAAAAGTATCAATATTTTTATTAGAGACTCGATTTTAGAGCATACAGATCTGGTATCGGAAGTATCGATATTTCATTATCGATCCGCACATCACTATTTTCCAGCTCAGCCGCCCTCTCCCCATCAAGTCCTCTCGTAGCCACCCCTCACACCAGCATGGCAAGTAACAGTAAGGCTAACCGTAATGTTTGCACATTTTGTGGAGGGAAAATAATATTGGCAGTAGGGTTGTCACGATACAAAAATGTTCAACTTGATACCGATACCATTTTCGATACCACAAGGATAAAAACAAAGACCCCAAAATTTAACAGAAATATTTTTATTAACAAGAAAAATGCAACATGTAAAAATGAACAGAACCACAGGTTAAATATTTATAATAAAAAACAGTTGTGCAAAAAGAAACTGCAACTATGATAACAAGCTTCAGGTCTGAGGTAGTGCAAAAAATAAATAAATACAATAAGCAATAACAATTAGAACAATATTAACAATCGATACTTTTTAAAATGAGTATGGTATCCGGATACAACGTTTTAGTATCGATACTTTTTTGAGTATCAATACTTTTGACAACCCTTATTGGCCGTAGGCAGAGGTAACTTATGATAGCGTTTTATCGGATTGTTATGCTGTTGTTTAAATGGTTAGATATGTTATTCATTTTTACAATTATTCATTTTTTTAATTTTTCTGAAGGAAAAAGCTAAAGGATAAATTTTGGATAGTTTTCTTGCTCTATATAAAACAGCAAAAAAAAATTCTGAATAAAAAACAGTGAATAATTTGGGACAGTTCCCTGCCCGCCATGCTGGGTAAATGAATGGAGAGAGAAACAGACCCTCCAAAGACATAATTCCATTTCAGTCTTTTTGTGTATTGAACGTCCAAAAGAGATAAATGAAGTTAGGCTCACTGCCAAGGTGTGTGTCTTTTCCGCTTCAGCACTGAGCTGAAGACAGCGACAAAAGAGCCACACAGGTAGGCTAGTGATTTGCTGTTCTCAGTGCCGCAGAAAAGCGGGAAGGGGAACACAGGTTTTTTTTTTTTTTGGCTTATTTTAACTGGCCCCTCCAGTTTTCTTGAGGCCCACCCACAACCAAAATCCACCAGTGGTATAAGTACCAACATTTTTGAGATTTGGGGATGAAAGTGGGAAGAGACGAGGAAGTGTTCATAGCTTTGCTGTAGTAATTTAATGTGACTTGTGGATTCAGTCTGAGCAGTCTGACAGCTGCAGGGAGAACATGTCGGGACATGTCAGTGAACAGTCACATGGATCAGTGACAGATGATGACTTGGGCTTGCAGTCTGACCTCAGTTACATGAGGTAACTATACGGCATTTTGTATACAAGGTATATGTGTGATGTGTTTCTCACATTTGTACGGTGGCCCTGAAGTGCAAATCACAACGGCAAATCAGAAAACACAACAACAAATCAAAAAACACAACAGCAAATCAAAAAACACAACAGCAAAACAGAAAACACAACAACAAATCAAAAAACGGCAAATCAAAAAACACAACAGCAATTCAAAAAACAACGGCAAATCAAAAAACACAACAACAAAACAGAAAACACAACGGCAAATCAAAAAACACAACAACAAAACAGAAAACACAACAGCAAATCAAAAAACACAACAACAAAACAGAAAACACAACGGCAAATCAAAAAACACAACAACAAAACAGAAAACACAACGGCAAATCAAAAAACACAACAACAAAACAGAAAACACAACGGCAAATCAACAACAAATGTTTTTTGATTTGTCGTTGTGTTTTGTTGTTGTGTTTTTTGATTTGTTGTTGTGTTTTCTGATTTGCCTTTGTGATTTGCACTTCAGGGCCACCGTACATTTGACATCACAACCAATTTCACAATATAATCTATGTCAAAATTACCTGTTAATGTAAACTTGGGCTCAGTTTTGTTTGAATTATAAATTAAATACTGCGTTTTAATAATACTACGCCATCAAATATGAAGAGTCATAAAATCTATTGGATCTTTAACAGCTGAATGAAGTTAAATTAAAGCCTCAAATTGAGGCCCGACAAAAATGCATTTCCTTTGTCATAAAAAAGCAGAAGTAGTAGTTTCAGTATTTATTTATTTTTGTATTTTAAACCATGCATGGTTTACACCCATATTTTCATTGCTGCATTTGCTGGTGCGCTACAGCCACCAACTGTCCTTCAGTGATATATCTACTCATCAATTATCCAGTATAATCAATGCAGAGTAGAAATATCAATAAATAACACCATCTTTTAGATCCACCTGTATTTTGAAATTCCCACTTCATACTTCTTTGTGAGTTGATATAAATGTAATTTATGGTGTTAAATGGGCATTTAATATCATCTCACATTAATCACAAGCCCCTAAATGTAATTTAATTGAAATAATATTGTGGTAGACTTTGTGATGTCAGCAAATATTACATTTCTGTACAAATAATCAATATTATATCATATTGTGATGAAAATCAATATTTACACTCCTAGCTCGTGGTAGAATTGTATTACAGTACACCTTGCTGGTAAAATGGTACAATACCCCATTTTATTACTGGTTCATTAAGATGAGAGCCCAGGATCTTGCCACCTGTACCGGTAATTTGGCAAACACATTATTCACCAAAGAACTAGAGTTAGGCTGATGGAGAATGGCATCGTCCATCATGGTGGCTGACAGTCATAGACCACTGAGCCCAGTTTTAGCCGTGTTTCCACTAGGGCAGAGGTGTCAATCTCTGGCCCGTGGGCCAAATTTGGCCTGCAGTATAATTATATTTGGCCCGCCAGGAAATACCAAATGACAACCAGAGCTGGCCCGCCAGTATTATACAGCGCAAATAATACTACAAATCCCAGAATGCTCTGCTGGTGTTTTGGCTTGAACACAGTAGATCAGTGTGGAGCAAACTGAGAAACAATTAAAGTTGTCTTTATGCACTTTTTCTTGCTAGTCCAAGGCTTGAATGGTTGCACATTCATTGAAGGATATTATTATTAGTCATTTGGTTTATTATTGTTATTTTATTCTCACATTTATTTTTAGCCTGTGGAAAAAGATTACTGTTAAATTTAAATTTAAAGAAGGCCACATATAAAATAAAGGGACATACGATTTTTATTTAAATTTTATTTAAGAAATGAATGCCATTGATGTGTTTGTTTGTTTTATTTGATATTCGATTTTGCATGTTTGCAATATTAAGTTATATCAAGCTTTGCTTGTTCCGTTTCATTTGAACTTGTTTAGGTCCATTTTTTCAATAAATATCAATGTTGGCCCGCGACTTTGTCCAAGTTTTAAATTTTGGCCCACTGTGTATTTGAGTTTGACACCCCTGCACTAGGGGGAAAAGTGGCCACCGGGAAAAGATTAAGCCGCCGTCGCTAATTGTACACAACGTCAGCATCTGATCATAAACAAAGCAGCATGGCTAATTATGCACAGCGTCTCCGCTGATCATAAACATAGTGATCGTGAATTAACCAGCATCGCTAACTGTGCACAGAGTGTCTGTTGGCGTTGTAAACAAACAGAGATCGCTAAATGAACACCTCCTGCAGCAGCAGCACAAACACACTGTACTGCTACAGAGCTAACTGTTAGCCTGTTAGCAATTTGCAGACTGGACGCTAAGGAGTTAACATCTCTTCTGGCTCTGCAGCTGGGAGAGGACTGTGCAGCTTCCACTCGTTTTTACTGGGGATTTGTGTATACGGCTGGCTTGCTATGCTGCTGTTACGAAAATCGATTAATTGTTCGAAGAGCCACAGACCCCCGCGGCTTGTTAAGAAGAGTAAGAAGGAGTCTCCAATAACACCAGAAAAAGTTGCTGGATTTGACTCCAGTCGCTTTCTTGGAAAAAGGGGGTCTGAAAAGTCGCTAAATATAGCAACAAAGTTGCTAAGTTGGCAACACTGCTTTGCCGGCTTTTACAAATGGCGTTTGTTGCTGTCGTGTAGAGTACTACGTCATATCTTGCTTAGCGATGTATCCAATCAGTAACCAGGCTTTTTTCATGGGAGAAAAAAGACCCTGCTCTTCTACAGGGATGAAAAAAGTCCCAACAAAAGTCCGCTCCGGATGCCTCGCATTCAAATTGGGGGCGTTTCGGCGTATGAGACCCGCCTCATTCCGGGTATTGGGCTGTAGTGGAAATAGTCCCATTGTGATCTAAAAGCCCTGCCCCCATCCACACCTACACCTTGATGTTTTATTTGCGGTGTAAGTGGTTAAACAGTAACAATTAATTAATTTAATGGTCCACATGCTGATTTCAAGAGTGCAACTGAAGTTAGAATATAATTAACAATAATAATTAATTCAAACATGAACTCATTTGTTTTTACAGTCTATGTAATGCACTCATGTTGAAAGAATTAATAATCTTTTAATGATTCGTAATGATGGATAAAGCCCCTGTAGTGGGTTTTGTGTCCATATGATTTGATCAGTTTGGATGACTCATGCTGACAATATCAATGTCCATCCTGACTTTTCACTGTGGATATCGCCATATGGCAATTTGGTCGACATTGCCCAACACTACAAAGAAAATGTGCTAATTATTAATGTGATTGGTCAGACAGGAAAAGCCAAAAAGTCTATTGACATTCCTTTCACACATAACACTTACATATAACACAACACAGCAATTTCTACAGTTACTGTGGTGTTCTCAGTTTTGGTATCAAGATATTTAGGCAGTGTTGAAGTCGAATTTTGGTATTTTGTCAACACCAAAACTACTTCCTTTGGTGAAGTTAAAGACTGGATCTGCAAACCCCTCATATTACCAGATAATCCGGGCCAAACATTGGTTCCGACCAAGTTTCCAGACCAGATTTCTTCCCTGACTGTTGGGAGGATTGAATCAGAGTTAAATTGTAGTCTGAGGTTTAAGCCCCAAAATACTGGTTCCATCACGCTACACTTCTTATAATGCAACTGATAATAAGATCTTCCATTGGACCTTCCCTGACAACTCCCACATCGTTCAAACTTCTGGTATAATTTTCTTGTTCCCACACCCAGAATGACAAGCAGATGGCGTCACTGTGACATTATCAAGTTGGTTTTATCTGACAAAGCTTCTCAAGCGCCACTGTTCTATTGTTTACCATTACTCATCATGATAAGCAAATTGACTTTCATGTACAGACGGTTTCATTTAATTAAAGCCTTCTGTCTGTTACAAAACCACCAAGTATGAATAACACCAGACCAAAGTAAAGTCATAAATAAAACGATAAAGTTTGATTAAACAACACTAAATTCATTTGTGTGGAGCTCAAGCAATGTCCAAGCATGGTCCAGTTTAAAAAGCGGTACAAACACATGGTTTTCACAAGGTACAGGGAGGAAGAAGGGCTTTAAAGGAACACTCCACCGTTTTTTCATATTAAAACATGTTATTCGGTCAAGTAAGACGAGTTGATACAGACCTCTTGTGTCTCAATGCGTGCACTCAATCGCACTCAATGGGAGCACTTCGACTCGGCGCAGTAATATCATCACTCCTGAGGGGAGAAGATTTTTCAGGAGTGATGATATTACTGCGCCGAGTCGAAGTGCTCCCAAGTGCTATTCCGCCATACATTATAGTTCTCCTTTTTATCCGCTTAGAAAAGCGCTACGTTTTATTTTGTGTCGCCATACTTGGTCGTTTAACTACTCATGTAGCTGTATTTAAATAGGGAAAACGTGGAGGAGTTTGGTCGCTTCTAACTGTCCATCTGTTTGGATCCTAATGAATGAACTGGGCTAAGCTAAGTGCTAGCCAAGTGGCGCCGCGCGCCAGGGCGATTGAGTGCACGCATTGAGACGCAAGAGGTCTGTATCAACTCGTCTTACTTGACCGAATAACATGTTTTAATATGAAAAAACGGTGGAGTGTTCCTTTAACAACTGGGTGTTTTCATAAATGATAAATTCTTCATGTATTTGTTTATGTAATCTTTTTTTTTTTTTTTTTTTGTTAATATGTATTATTTAAATATGTATGTTTAGGGGAGAAAAAAGGGAGAAGGGGTAGGTTTAAATAAGCATATGCTTCATCCTACTCCTTTTCGGACATGTTGCGTTCATCGTTTGTTTTGACTATTGCAATTTTTTTTATTTTTTTTTGGATTATTCTCATTGGATGTATTTGTTTTTGTGTTTACTTTGTTGTTTTACTCGCACATGTTCGAAATAAAAGCTGAACTGAACTGAAACTGAAATTGAATTACAGTTGGAGAGCAGCTTTTATCATTAGTTTCTACTCTCCTTTACCAGTGACTTTGTTTACATGTGAGACTAAAGTGTGAGTCAGACCATGGTCTCTGAGTCCACTGCCAGGATCCAGAGAACAAAGCTTCTACTGTAAAGATTTAATAGGAAAACAAGACAGTCTGACAACAATCATCCACGTCTTTGTCCACTGACACATAAACATTTATTGTGTGCTGAGCACTGACTATCTGTAAGTTATTTGCCAACAAAACAGGGACGCAGATTGCAGTGGTGGTTCTAGACCAGTGTTCCTGTGGGGGCCAAGGAGGGGCCAGTGTTTAATCAGAGGGGCACTTTAGAAAATGGCAAATATGATATTTAAGCATTCAAAACCTTTATTTTAGCTTATTTAAAAATCTCATTTAAATATATTTGGAAGACACAAATACACTGACTGAAACAATGAGACTTACCAACAATAACAAATATTTTCGTAAGACAATGAAATTTGTCATTTTTGTGCAAAATTCCTTTTTTTTTTTTTTTTTAAAGTGCAGTACAGTGAGAATGATCTCTTTTTTCCTATATACAAAAGCTTTTATTGCACAATTAAACTATTATACAATATACACATTCTGGGTTCCTTTTCTGTATAGTGAGATATTGTTTGAACAAAAAATAGGTGAGAATTGTTCTGTCGTTCATCGTTATAAATTGATAATTTTATTATTAATTTGACACAGGGGCCACAGAAGGGGCCCAGGGCTTCTTCACAGGGGCAGTGGCCCCTGGAGGCCCCTGTGTAGAACCGCCACTGGCAGATTGTCACATGATTGTGTCATTTATCGATGTGGGTTGAAAGTGGTCTTAGAAAAATACTTTTTTTCCTCTTTTTTTCTGTTTCAGCTTTATCTTTGTTCTTGTGTCCACAGTGTCCCTATACATTCAGCAAACACACACACACACACACACATACAATGACATCCGTGAATGGTCCAGTGATCTCTGATGACATGCGAGGAAGTGTAGTAGCCATATAGCAGCCCACAGCCAGAATAAAGCCCCTTGCTTCTCTCGGCCAATCAGATCGTTCCTCTGCTCTGACCAATCACATCATGGGGCTTCAAGCCCTGGCTGGGGCAGTTTGACCTGCTTAGTGACTAGTCAAGATCTGTCCGGTGGCCGAGGTTTGTGGAATGCTGTGGACACCAAGGTTATAATAGTTTTGGATTTTTCATTAGTTTTAGTTTTAATTTTGTTGTGAATTTTTCTTTTCAAATTCAGTTAGTTTTAGTTAGTTTTTAGAGTGAGTTTTCTAGTTTTAGTTTAGTTTTTAGTTTTTGAAAATGCTTAGTTTTAGTTTAGTTTTTATTAGTTTTAGTGTTAGTTTTAGTTTTTTTTGTAATGGGGTATTTGTTGGGTGCCAGATTCAAAGAGGTCATAATAAATGTTTCCTTTATTTCCTTTGGTTTATCTTCTCAGCCCCAATAAGGTTATTAACTCTTACAGTTCTGGGTGTTTTGAATTTTGGTTCTAGTGTAGACATCCCAGTCTCAGTAAACATATTTACCATGTGTTGCATGTTCAAATAAATACACTGAATTATGAATGAAAAAAGTTGACAAAAATGAAAACTAAGGACATTTTCACTATAATTGTAGTTAGTTTTAGTTAGTTTTGTAACCACAAAATACAGTTTCAGTTAGTTATCGTTTTTTTAAAAACTCTAGTTTTTATTTTTATTTCAGTTAACGAAAATGTTTTTTCAATTCTAGTTTTCGTTATTTCGTTAGTTTTCGTTAACTATAATAACCTTGGTGGACACCAGGGCGGCCAGTTCAGCAGACTCTAGATCCACACACACACACACACACACACACACACACACACACAAACAAAGATAATTCATTCTCCTCTCTTCTTGATTCACATGTGTCAAATGTCACACAAAGGGTGGAAAGGCGTGGAACAGCGTTTGCGTGGATGGCGATGGTGTTTTCCAAACCTGCTCACACATTAGTTATGGAAATATTTTTGGTTGCTAGGTTTCCACTACAGATGGTCAGTAGCCGTGGCAGACAGATTACTGTTGATTGCCTTAACTCTGACTGACTCAGTTTGTGTGCCAGTGTGTGTTTGTCCCGGACTCAGTGGATTTATCTGTGTGTGCCCTGGACCGGCTGACTGAGTCTCTCTGAGTGTTTGTGTCCGTCCCCAACTCGCTTATGTATGTTTGTGCCCACTTTTATATCCATCTGTACTTGTACTGTAAGTGCTTGTGAACACATTTGTCAATTTAGTGTTTCTACATATAAGTAAATATATGTGTGTCCTTTTAATAGACGCTCTCCACTGCTGACCTCTATGTCTGATCCTGCTGTGGAGGCCTGCCCATTTCATTAGCATGTTGGAGCAGTGAGCCTGGCTTTAGAGGCAATATCCCTGTCAGCAGATTAATCTAATACCTCACCACATACACACAAACACACACAGAAGTATATTCACATGTGCGCATAAGAATGCATGGAGAGATGGCACAATATATGTTGAAAGAAACACACAGATGCACATGACATAGACACAAAAACAACACGTTTGGCTTATAGGTTTATACTTTATTACATGCTCACTGATACACATAGTACACATCTAATATCTCGGCTCACCCACGACCTACTTTCACTAACCCTGCTTTGCTTTTTGGCAACGGCAGACGAGCTGTGATTGAGGAGAGACACTGGCGGAGCAGCAGTGAGTCGAGGCTGAATGCTGTTGGGTTCAGGTCCCTTTCAGCTCGCTCGGTTCAGGAAGAGGAATTCCAGCCGAACTCGACTTAACTTGAGGCATAATGAGCTTGTCGTCCAAATATCTGCGAGTGAATCTCTGATGTAGTCGTTTCCTCTCGCTGTAGGGGAGTCCTGCCTTGTATTCAGGTCTTTGTCGTACTGAAATCACAATGATATGATCTTTGTGGATCCAGTCTGTATGTTTTTTATAGACATTAGACAAGCTGGTTAGATTCACTGGACCGAAGTGACGGAGATCTACCTTGTTTTCTCTGTTACATAACCAGAAAAATAAGGATCGTCAGTCATTTCTCTTCACTGAAATGCCATTTGTGAGGCTGTGTTTAGCTGTAGGGGGCAAACAGGGACACGAGTAACCCTGTAGAGATTCATTTACAGCTTGTTAAGGGAGGTATACATATGTTATGTTATGTTTACCTCAAATTACCTTAACACACACACACACAAACATAAATATAAACATAAATATATAAATATAAACATCAATATATATATATATATGTTTATATTTATAACATAAATATATAAATATAAACATAAATATATATATACATATGTTTTGTTATGTTTACCTCAAATAACCTTAACACACACACACACAAACATAAATATAAACATAAATATATAAATATAAACATATATGTATATATATATATTATTTATGTTTATATTTATAACATAAATATATAAATATAAACATAAATATATATATATAAATATATATATATATATATTTATGTTTAATTTTATGTTTATATTTATGTTTGTGTGTGTGTGTTAAGGTTATTTGAGGTAAACATAACATATATATATATATATATATATATAATAATAACCTTAACACACACACACACACACACACACACACACACAAACATAAATATATATATATATATATATATATATATATATATATATATATTTATGTTTGTGTGTGTGTGTTAAGGTTATTTGAGGTCACCTTACTAGCCTTTTGCTCTGTGGTACCTTCTATGCACAAAGCTTCTTTCTTATATATATATATATATATATATGTAAAAGCTTGTTTAAAACTAAATGTAATTGTTATTCATTTGGCAAATAACAAACTGAATTCACCTTTTTATATACAGATCCGAGCCGGCTCACTGGGCTTCTCTGAGAAGTCACAAATTGATCAAGTGATTGATCAAGTGATTGATCAAATTGATCGAAAATGGTATCGAGTATCGAATATTTTCCTGAGTATCGGTATCGAGTTGAAAATTTTAGTATCGTGACAACCCTACTCGCATTCAAATATGTCTTTTTTTTCTTCTAATTTTATATTAGCAGGATATATTTTATATACTATAAATACTCAAAGCAGTATAACAATGTTACGATTGCATTTTAAACAATGGGACGCTGGTTCACATCCCGGCTGATGCATCTTGCTGCATGTCATATTATGATTTTAAATAGGGGTGGGCGATATGGCCCTAAAAGAATATCACGATATTTCAGGCTATTTTTGCGATAACGGTATTCTTGACGATATTACCAAGTACTTAAAAATATATAGAAAATATGATTTTTTTTTTTATCTGTATAAATAAATAAAAATCTAAAATGTAGTGTGAAGTGCAAATCTCAACAGTTGCCAAATACAAAAACTCATACATACTCTTGACTCTTGAGTATGAGCAAATAATAGAAATAACCATTTAGGAGTTTCAGGGGCATATTTTAATGACATTTTGTAAAGGAGAATAAAGGTTCTTGTATGTTTTTTTAAGGTATCTTATTTTGACAGTCTTCTAAGTTCTGTGGTGGATTCTGTTAACACACTGTGCTCTTATTTTGAAAGCTGCATATTTTTAGCGACAGAGTAAGTAGCTTTTTGTGATTAAAACAACTTGAATTGTTAGCTAATGTTAGCTCTTGGCAAACGAACGTGGGGTCATATATATTACTGCTTTAGGTCATATTGTCAACTGGTTTTGATTACCGAGAATGTAAGTCTCTGGCCTAGAGGTTAGGAATAGGGCTTGTTACTGGAGGGTTGCGGATTGAATCCCAGTAATGACAGGTCAAGGACTGAAGTGCTCTTGACCAAGGCACATAACCCCCCACACAGCTGCCAGTGCGCAGTAATGTGCTGCACACTGCTCCTAAACATGGTGTGTTCACTGGTGTGTAAAAATGATGGGTTAAATGCAGAGGTTGAATTTCCCCATTGTGGGATTAATAAGGGAATATAGGGCTGGGCGATATTGCCCTAAAAGAATATCACAATATTTCAGGCTATTTTTACGATAATGATATTCTTGACGATATTACGAAATACTTAAAAAGATATAGAAAATATGATTTTTTTTTTAGTCTGTATAAATAAATAAAAATCTAAAATGTAGTGTGATGTGCAACAGTTGCCAAATACAAAAAAAAATACTCTTGACTCTTGAGTATGAGCAAATAATAAAAATAACCATTTACGGGTCCCGGGGGCATATTTTAATGAAAAAAAAAGTTCTTGTACGTTTTATTTAAGGCATCTTATTTTGACAGTCTTCTTGTAAATTCTGTGGTGGATTCTGTTAACACACTGTGCTTGTATTTTGAAAGCTGCATGTGTTTAGAAACAGGAAGTAATAGTAGCTTTTTGTGATTCAAACTACTTTAATTGTTAGCTAATGTTAGCTCGCGGCTAACGAACGGCATAATGCAGCAGTGTGTTTGGATCTGACCGGCCCGTGGTAGTTGATAGTATTTAATTCGGCTTGCACACACAGGCACTCAACCTTACACCACTACATCAAGAAGTAGGAATGTTGCCAATATCATGATATGCATTTTTTTAACCATAAAAAAATATACAGATTTTATCGTGAGCGATACGATATGGCACACCCCTAAGGGAATATTCATCTTAAACAATAGTTCTTTTTCACCAAAGACATTTTGACATGTCACAGAAAAAGGAAGCACCGCTCTGAATTATGAATACAATGATGGCTGGATTCCATTTAGCTGCTTTAGTATGGAAGAAATATCCTATCTTTATTCAAAAGCGTATACTTTCAGTTTGAGAGCATGCTTTTTATTCTTTTTCAGTGACGCAGCTCCTTCTCGTGCTCAGATTTATTCATCTCATGCTCACACTCAGATTTCTGCTGCTCAAAATGTGTGCTTGAATTTAAAAATCACATGCTTGTGCTCTCATTTCTTCTTCTTGGATACAAACATTTCGCTCGCATTTAGGGTTGTCAAAAGTATCGATATTCAAAAAAGTATCGATACTAAAACATTGTTTCCGGATACGATACTCATTTTCAAAAGTATCGATACCACTACCTCAGACCTGAAGCTTGTTATCATAGTTGCAGTTAATTTTTGCACTGTTGCACAACTGTTTTTTATTATAAATATTTAACCCGTGGTTCTGTAAATTTTTACATGTTGCATTTTTCTTGTTGATAAAAATATTTCTGGTAAATTTTGGGGTCTTTGTTTTTATCCTTGTGGTATCGAAAATGGTATTGAGTATCGAATATTTTCCTGAGTATCGGTAAGGAGTTGAAAATTTTAGTATCGCGACAACCCTACTCGCATTCAAATATGTCTTTTTTTTCTTCTAATTTTATATTAGCAGGATATATTTTATATACTATAAATACTCAAAGCATTATAACAATGTTAAGATTGCATTTTAAACAATGGGACGCTGGTTCGCATCCCGGCTGATGCATCTTGCTGCATGTCATATTATGATTTTAAATATGGCTGGGCGATATGGCCCTAAAAGAATATCACGATATTTCAAGCTATTTTTGCGATAACGATATTCTTGACGATATTACCAAGTACTTAAAAATATATAGAAAATATGATTTTTTTTTTATCTGTATAAATAAATAAAAATCTAAAATGTAGTGTGAAGTGCAAATCTCAACAGTTGCCAAATACAAAAAAAATTTACTCTTGACTCTTGAGTATGAGAAAATAATAAAAATAACCATTTAGGGGTTCCGGGGGCATATTTTAATGACATTTTGTAAAGGAGAATAAAGGTTCTTGTATGTTTTATTTAAGGCATCTTATTTTGACAGTCTTCTTGGAAGTTCTATGGTGGATTCTGTTAACACACTGTAATCTTATTTTGAAAGCTGCATGTGTTTAGCGACAGGCAGGAAGTAGTTTTTTGTTATTAAAATAACTTTAACCACTACATCAAGAAGTAGGAATGTTGCCAATATCATGATATGCATTTTTTTTAACCATAAAAAAATATACTGGTATTATTGTGAATGATACGATATGGCACACCCCTAATTTTAAATTTAAATTCATAAATTACTGTTACATTACAGTACTGTTCCACCCCCGGCTGTCAGTGTAAATAGGCTAACTAATTAGCAGTAGGTGAAGGTAATACACTGCATTACACGCACCAATGTTATCCTCAAATCATTATCATCAGAGCATTTTTTTTTTGAGCACAAGCATGTGATTTTTGAGTTCGAGGATACATTTTGAAAGAAAGCAGCACAAATCTGAGTGCGAGCACAAAATGTGAGCACGAGGAGAATAAATCTGAGCAGGAGAAAGAGCTGTGTCACTGAAAAGAAATGAAATAATGCTCTCAAGCTGAAAAATCTACACTCTTCTTGAATAAGATGGGATATTTCTTCCATATTTTAGTTTAAAGGTCCTTGTATTGTGCATGTTGTCTCAGGACCATTGTTAATTTTGAGGATGGAGCCATTGTTGTTGCTAACAACTGTGCTTTTCCTACAATGACAAGTGGAAATTTCTGCTGTGAAGGCAAGGCAAGTTTATTTGTATAGCACAATTCAACACAAGGTAATTCAAAGTGCTTTACATACACATTAAAAACAGCAAGACACAATTGAAAACAGTAAAAACAGTCAATTAAAACAGGGAAATAGACATAAAAATATAAATAGGATAAAATAAGATACAGCAGGATAAAAAAAAAGAGATAAAATAATAAAAAGCACAAGTCAAGAATGAAGAATGACTATTGAACGTTTTCTCTTATTTCCTTCACTTGCTTATTTTTTTTAAATTTGTACCAAATAACATGGTTCTTTCCAGAAAACCTGCCTGGGAACTAAATTATGGACATGTAAAATAAAGCGTTACCAAATACAGTGAGCTGTAGACTGAATAATTATTTTTCTTCTGCTCTCCAGCTGCAGTAAGCTAACAGTCTGGTTGACTAAATAACACACACTTACATAAACATGCAGCAAGAACAAGAAATTAGGGAGTTTAATGAGCGAGTCATGACATCCTCTTCCTCCAACCCAACAGTACTGTACTGTAACAGTAATTTATGAATTTAAATTTAAAATTAGGGGTGTGCCATATCGTATCGTTCACGATAATATCGGTATATTTTTTTATGGTTAAAAAAAATGCATATCATGATATTGGCAACATTCCTACTTCTTGATGTAGTGGTTAAAGTTGTTTTAATAACAAAAAACTACTTCCTGCCTGTCGCTAAACACATGCAGCTTTCAAAATAAGAGCATGGCGTGTTAACAGAATCCACCACAGAACTTACAAGAAGACTGTCAAAATAAGATGCCTTAAATAAAACATACAAGAACCTTTATTCTTCTTTACAAAATGTCATTAAAATATGCCCCCGGAACCCCTAAATGGTTATTTTTTATTATTTTCTCATACTCAAGAGTCAAGAGTTAATTTTTTTTGTATTTGGCAACTGTTGAGATTTGCACTTCACATTACATTTTAGAGTTTTATTTATTTATACAGATAAAAAAAAAAATCATATTTTCTATATATTTTTAAGTACTTGGTAATATCGTCAAGAATATAGTTATCGCAAAAATAGCCTGAAATATCGTGATATTCTTTTAGGGCCATATTGCCCAGCCCTATTTAAAATCATAATATGACATGCAGCAAGGTGCATCAGCCGGGATGCGAACCAGCGTCCCATTGTTGTACCAAATAACATGGTTCTTTCCAGAAAACCTGCCTGGGAACTAAATTATGGACATGTAAAATAAAGCGTTACCAAATACAGTGAGCTGTAGACTGAATAATTATTTTTGTTCTACTCTCCAGCTGCAGTAAGCTAACAGTCTGGTTGACTAAATAACACACACTTACATAAACATGCAGCAAGAACAAGAAATTAGGGAGTTTAATGAGCGAGTCATGACATCCTCTTCCTCCAACCCCCCCCCCTGTATTCTCCTGGTTCAACCTCCTGAGCTGCTGTTCCTGTTGGCAGTGACTCACCAGTTTCTTTACATAGACCAGATCCTCCTGCTGGTCATCCACAGCACTGCACCGCATGCCAAAGAGTCAGAAAGTGTGTGTGTGTCTGTGAATTTTCATGAGACGCCCTGCAGGCAGCGGCAGTCAGATGGGAAAATCTGAGCAGCAGAAGTCAATGAGTAACTGTCTCCCTTCTGTCAGCAGCAACTACTGTTAAGAGTGACCTCGAGCAAGTCACTTCACCTCAGATACTCCCTTGGATACAGAAACTGTTTATGCTGAGCATTTGATGTGTGCAATATTAGATTGAATAGGCAGCAGACTAATGCTGTGAAGCAGCA
Source organism: Centropristis striata (assembly GCF_030273125.1). Classification (NCBI taxonomy): domain Eukaryota; kingdom Metazoa; phylum Chordata; class Actinopteri; order Perciformes; family Serranidae; genus Centropristis; species Centropristis striata. The sequence continues at coordinate 3,388,816 of NC_081522.1, forward strand.
GACACAGTACGTGCTGTGTGAGTCATACGGGGTTTGTCTAGCAACACATTTTTCATAAGGGGTCAAGTATAAAATAACAAAACTAATCCTAATCCTTGTCCTATTTTAGGATGGGACAAGCACTCATACGGTTACCATGGAGACGACGGCCACTCCTTCTGCTCCTCTGGGACCGGCCAACCATACGGCCCAACATTCACCACGGGGGATGTGATTGGCTGCTGCGTTAACCTCATCAACAACACTTGCTTTTACACCAAAAATGGCATTAGTTTAGGTTGGTGTTAGACCCGTTATGATGACTACTTTTGATGGATGATAAACGATATTATTTGTCATTTTAAGATCATTTTATGCCAATGGTATTTTTGATAATATAACCATATAATAATACATGTACACCCTTTCAAAGAGCAATGAACTTTTAATACTGGAGAATATTTAGACATTGGAATTGGAATGTGAAAAATATTAAAATGTCCAAAATAAATGAAGCATACAATATAAAACTACACAACCAAAACAACATACAGTACAGGCCAAAAGTTTGGACACACACCTACTCATTCAATGCGTTTTCCTTTATTTTCATGACTATTTACATTGTAGATTCTCACTGAAGGCATCAAAACTATGAATGAACACATATGGAATTATGTACTTAACAAAAGTGTGAAATAACTGAAAGCATGTCTTGTATTTTAGATTCCTCAAAGTAACCACCCTTTGCTTACTAGAATATAAGACATGTTTTCAGTTATTTCACACTTTTTTTGTTAAGTACATAATTCCATATGTGTTCATTAATAGTTTTGATGAATCTACAATGTCAATAGTCATGAAAATAAAGGAAACGCATTGAATGAGAAGGCGTGTCCAAACTTTTGGCCTGTACTGTATAAATTGGACTCTTAGACTCTTTAAACAAAAATTGCAATTACAACTCCTGATTCCAGAATAGTTGCAATGCTGGATAAAATATAAATAAAAACAATGAGTATATATTAACAAAAACCATAAGTACTGGTAGTAGTACTGTTTGAATGTAGGTCGCAAAGGATTTGCAAATCATTGCATTCTGTTTTCATTATTTTTTCCTCAGTGTCCTAACTTCTTTGGAATCAGGGTTGTAAATCAATAAAAAACATGTGGCACAGTGGTATAGAAAGATATGAATACCTTCACAGGCAGTATCCTGTCAATGCAGTTCCTCAATGGAATGGAATTGATTCACAAAAACTGCAAGCAACAACACGTTAGCCATAAGTTAGAATAAGTAACAGCAACATGCAACCTCTTTTTCTTTGGCTAAAACCCAGAAATGTTTCTTCATAGCAGCTGTAGAATGCTGCTTTAAAAACAGGTCCATTTGGACTTATTCTTCCAAATTTTATGGCTGGTCACTAGCCTTCAGAAAAAACCACCTTGTGTGCTCAGCATAGTTTTTTTCTGCTAATTCGGTTCAAGCCTTGCGGGGGAAAAAACACCTAGGGGTAACACTTTATAATAACCATCATTTATAAATAGTAAACAGACAGTTTATTAATGTTTAATCATCATTTATAAACCGTATATAGACCTTTTAGAAAGGTAAATACATAATTTATTAATGTTTAACTAACTACATCATTTATAAATGACAAATAGATGGAATATTAATGTACGTTTATGGTTACTTTATACGGAAGCCCTGAACTGCAAGTGAAGAAAATTTTTTTTGAGATGTTATCTTGTTATTTCGAGATCATATCTCGTTATTTCAAGATAATATCTCATTATTTCGAGATAATACACATATGTAAAAAAAAAAAAAAAAGAATTAAAAAAAAAAAAATCTTCCAAAATTTTTTTTTTCTTCAGATATTATCTCATTATGTACACCTATGTACACCTATGTAAAAAAAATAATATATTTTTTTAAAATAACGAGATATTATCTCGAAATAACGAGATATTATCTCGAAATAACGAGATATTATCTCGTAATAATGAGATAATATCTGAAGAAAAAAAAGATTTTGGAAGATTTTTTTTTTTTTAATTCTTATTTTTTTTTTACATGTGTATTATCTCGAAATAATGAGATATTATCTTGAAATAACGAGATATGATCTCGAAATAACAAGATAACATCTCAAAAAAAAATTTCTTCACTTGCGGTTCAGGGCTTCCGTAACTTTACCATTAACAAACAATTAAATCATAATTAGTAGTTTTAGTTGCACTCATTTTAACATTTTCTAACACCATATTAAGTATGTTAATGCTTTTGAAATGATTCATAAACCTTTAAGAAATTGGTTGAAAACATTTAATGATTAAATATGTATAGCACTTTGTAAATGGTTAATAATTGGTTTATAAACCATCTATAAACATCACTTAGTTGGTTATTGTAAAGTGTTACCCACCTAGGTACTGCACAGTCTTATAATGGTCAAGAAAAACCCTGATGTTTATTATTTTTGGCTAAATTGGTGGTGAAAATGGACATCTGTTACTTTTGGTGACACTTATTAGTCGATAAAGTAAAAGTAACACAGGCCTGTTGGTGAACATCTTGTGTATTGTGTTTTTTTTAATTGCTCATAATTGTATCACATAGATATGTTCTTAATTGCTTGATTTACGGCTTGAAATCATCATGCATAATTTAATTTTAAACGTTTCCCCTTTCATCCCTTAGGTGTAGCCTTCACAGACCTCCCTGTAAGTATCATTATTTATTCATCACATTATTTATGCATCACATTATTCACGCATTTAATTATATACCAACTAAACTCTACCAGTGCTTTCCTTTTCCTATGACACCTTTTTATTGCTGTACTTTCATTGACATTCCTGGTTTCAGTAATCTCCCATCTCCATTATTAATACCTTAGTTTTGTGTAGCAGCTTGGCAGCCATGGAAAAACTCAAATTTGTCCTTGTTTATTTTCAGAGAAAATGTTTGAGGAAAAGATCCTCAAAAAATATGCGTGTAACACGTTAAGCAAATATTATGATACCAAACCCACATTACCCTTATCATACCATTCCTGTAACTGTATATTAACTGACAAACTGTATAATAATATATACACTACTGGTCAAAAGTTTTAGAACACACCAACTTTTCCAGAATTTAATTGAAAATTATGCAGTTTAATGTCTGTGTACTCTGAAATTAATGCACATTTGCAACATTTAAAATTATTTATTGAGCATGATAGTGTTTTGAAAGTAAAAAAAAGATTCAAAATCACATTTTATGTTGGACTAAAGGACTAAAAAAAGACACAAAATGACAACAAAAAAGACACAAAATGACAACAAAAAAGACACCAAAAGACACAAAATGACTAAAAAAAGACACAAAATGACAAAAAAAAGACACAAAATGACTTACAAAGACATGAAAATAATTCAAAAATGGACAAAATAGCCCAAGACTCCATAGAGTTAAGTTGTTAACCCATTTCTTGTTCCCTGAAAAAGGCCTACTTGTATAATCCTGAAATGTACATTATTTTTCAGTTTTGGTTAACCTTACCTTTTTTTATTTACCTCTGGCAGTTCACCACTTACCTTTGTACCCTTTCAAGCTGTTCATTTGACTTGAACTGCTTGAATTTCAATAAAAAACTGGAAAAATTGGGGTGTTCTAAAACTTTTGACCGGTAGTGTAGCTGGATATTGACCATATCTTATTGCAGCTTGAGTTGGCACTTGGGTTGGAAACTAGCCTTTTTTTGTCCAGTGGCTGCAGTAACTGGAACGTCCCCCCTGAAAAAAAGAGGAAAACCCCAAACCGCCACTTTAACGGTTCTACCAGCCAAATAGGTTTTAAGAATAGAACAGGAACTCAAATCACAGTTGGTTTCTGGCCACAGTTGCTACAAGCAGATGGAGTTACCAACCACTGTCAAACCCAAAACCGAATTCAGCCGGCTGTTGGTGTTGATTTCATCCGCTGTAGATGGTTTTCAAAGTACGACTGAACCCTATACCCCAATGATGAGAAAAGACAGCCTACAGTATCATAAGATAGCCTGTTTACCCAATGGCAGTTCTCCATTACAGCAACTTAACAAGCCGTGACCTTGGGCTTTCTTTAATCAACCGTTTAATTCTTTTCTAGTTTGATCTTATTTGCTTGTCCAGTATGTTAATTGTCCGTGACTGAAATGAGTGGTTGGCCACTCATAGGAAGGTTGGTGGTTAAATCTCTGGCCAAAGCAGTCTACTTATCCAAGTAGTCTTGGCCTCAACATTAAAAATATACACTACCGGTCAAAAGTTTTAGAACACCCCAATTTTTCCAGTTTTTTATTGAAATTCAAGCAGTTCAAGTCAAATGAACAGCTTGAAAGGGTACAAAGGTAAGTGGTGAACTGCCAGAGGTAAATAAAAAAAGGTAAGCTTAACCAAAACTAAAAAATAATGTACATTTCAGAATTATACAAGTAGGCCTTTTTCAGGGAACAAGAAGTGGGTTAACAACTTAACTCTATGGAGTCTTGGGCTATTTTGTCCATTTTTTAAATTCTTTTCATGTCTTTGTAAGTCATTTTGTGTCTTTTTTTGGTCATTTTGTGTCTTTTTTTTGTCATTTTGTGTCTTTTTTTGGTCATTTTGTGTCTTCTTTTAGTCCTTTAGTCCAACATAAAATGTGATTTTGAATCTTTTTTTTACTTTCAAAACACTATCATGCTCAATAAAGAATTTTAAATGATGCAAATGTGCATTAATTTCAGAGTACACTGAGACATTAAACTGCATCATTTTCAATTAAATTCTGGAAAAGTTGGTGTGTTCTAAAACTTTTGACCGGTAGTGTATGTGACTAGACAATAACAAGGAACTGGTACAAGACTGAATCTCCTACCATAGAGCAATGGCTAGGGATTGTAAGAGAAATATACTGTATGGAAAAAATGACCTACCAACTTCGACTGAAGGAAGATGTTTCTATTTCAAAGTGGAAAAAATGGGTGTTGTATGACATAACGAAAGACATGTGAACTGTAAACTGTATGAATCTGATTTTGTAGAATATGGATACCCGCAGCCATGAATGTTGATACTGTTTTATTAATGTTAAGTGTTTTTTCTTTTGTTGTGTATGTCTCTTGTGTACATGGAAAAAAAAACTAATAAACATTACAGTTTAAAAAAAAAAATATACACTACTGGTCAAAAGTTTTAGAACACACCAACTTTTCCAGAATTTAATTGAAAATTATGCAGTTTAATGTCTCAGTGTACTCTGAAATTAATGCACATTTGCTACATTTAAAATTCTTTATTGAGCATGATAGTGTTTTGAAAGTAAAAAAAAGATTCAAAATCACATTTTATGTTGGACTAAAGGACTAAAAAAAGACACAAAATGACAAAAAAAAGACACAAAATTACACAAAATGACAAAAAAAAGACACAAAATGACTTACAAAGACATGAAAAGAATTAAAAAATAGACAAAATAGCCCAAGACTCCATAGAGTTAAGTTGTTAACCCATTTCTTGTTCCCTGAAAAAGGCCTACTTATATAATTCTGAAATGTACATTATTTTCCAGTTTTGGTTAAGCTTACCTTTTTTTATTTACCTCTGGCAGTTCACCACTTACCTTTGTACCCTTTCAAGCTGTTCATTTGACTTGAACTGCTTGAATTTCAATAAAAAACTGGAAAAATTGGGGTATTCTAAAACTTTTGACCGGTAGTGTATATGTGACTAAAAACCCAGCAGCCTTTTCAATAAGCTACAGTAGAGCTAGGTAGACTAACGAGCCCTGGTACTTAATTGGTGTAGTAAATGTTTATACCATTCACTGTGTAAAAACAATGCATAAACTGACTGTTATATCCTGAATCATGTTTGACCCACCAGCCCAACCTGTACCCCACTGTGGGGCTTCAAACTCCGGGTGAGATCGTAGACGCTAACTTTGGCCAGCAGCCGTTTGTCTTCGACATCGAGGACTACATGAGCGAATGGAGGGCCAAGATCCATGGCATGATCGCTCGCTTCCCCATAGGAGAGAGGCTGGGGGAGTGGCAGGCTGTCCTGCAGAAGTAAGTTTCAGTCCCCGCAGTATATGTTCACTTAGCGACCTCCGTTTGATTACAACAAGCACTGGACACTCTGTGCAGAGTTAGCGCTGCCTGTTTGTTTACGATCAGTGGCGGACACCATGTGTACAGTTAGCATGCTGGTTTGTTTACAACAGAGGTGTCAAACTCAAATACACAATGGGCCAAAATTTAAAACTTGAATAAAATCGCGGGCCAACATTGAACAAATAAACCTTTTAATATATACCAAACATGTTTTACTTTAACATTAAATATGGAACCAGCAACGCTTATAAACATACAATATATAACTAAATAGTGCAGACAAGCAAAATCAAATTTCAAATAAAAAACACATCAATGTCATTAATTTATCAAATAAAAATTAAATACAAATCGTATGCCTCTTTTCTATTTGCATCCTTCTGATTTAAATATCAACTTTTTCAACAAGTTAATAAATTCTGCCTTTCTTTTCGCCAATTTTGGGAAGGGGTAGCTCGGAGACAGCTCTATCTTGAGGTTGCTATGACGACTGTCACAGAGGAGCGTTTCTGGGTCCTGTCCTGATTGACGCGCCAAAACAACAGCAGGGCATTGTGGGATTTGTAGTATTAGCTGTAAGTGCGCCGTATAATACCGGCGGCCAGACGGCCTGAAGAGCCACATGTGGCTCCGGAGCCTCAGGTTGCCTACCCCTGGTCTGGGTGGTATATTTCTTTTTTTTTTCAATTAAGATTGGCACTGTAGATAATTTTGACCCAATCCCACAAACACTGTCCTGCTGCTGTAAATACCCACTAGGTCAGTAGATGTGGATTAATCCACCGCTGGAAATAGTCCCCAACAAATGCACTAAATGACCGTGCCCAGCTGTTTTAGGAAATTATTGAGGATTTTTTTAATGATGAAGCCACATATTAGAACCATAGACTGTATATAAATAATGGACGTAGTCACCGTGACGTCACCCATTGGTTTGTGGCCCGTTAGAAGCCTCGAGTTCAGCGTTATACTCGTCGACATCTTGCGTTGCCATCATGTTTCCGATACGCGGAGCAGACCATATCTGGACTGTGGAGGAGGAGAGGGATCTGATCACTGACTACAGCCTCTCTACACCTCAACCTGACTGAGAGAAGCTGCTGCTAATTCATGTTAGCATTAACTGGAGCATTAACTGGGATGTTAGTTTTGGCTAGCAAAAAAACAAAAACAAAATGTATCTTTCTTACCTCAGAAAACTGAGCAGCGACTCCTTGGAGTGTCTGTTAGTCCAACCAAACACTGAACAAGACATTTAATGAACAAAACGTTCAAATAAACTGTCATTAAGTGAAAATACAGTGAAAGGGTCAAAGTTATGAGACCAAACCGCTAAACGTCCTCTTTTCTATCTATATAACATTATATATATATTTATTGACACGTTTCCATGGATACGCATTGCTCTGCTTCTCTCCTGGTGACGGCTCGCCTTGTCAGTGACCTGTCAATCAAAGCTAGAATAGTTAGAACTATTGACATCAAATTGTCTTGAAGAAGATTTTTTACTAGCGATTGAGACCATAATGTTGTCCCTGAAAAATTTTTCTGAGGTAATAAATCAAGTGAGAAGTTTTCAAATTTAGCACTGAAATGAATGGCCAGATTTCTTTTGCAGCCAAACTTAGCACCCCCTGCTGGAATTTTCGGTGAATTGCAGGCTTTATGCACTTCCTGGTGGCCTCCATGCTCAGACACGGAGATTGCCGCCTGGTTAATACTCACTAGGTCAGTAGATGTGGATTAATCCACCGCTGGAAATAGTCCCCAACAAATGCACTAAATGACAGTGCCCAGCTGTTTTAGGAAATTATTGAGGATTTTTTTAATGATGAAACCACATATTAGAACCTGTTTTTGTTTTTTTTAATGCATGTGGTCAGTATGAACCAGTTGTCTTTGGGCAGAGAGCCTGAGACAGTATTAGGACATTGGCTTTTAGAGACAGAATAACACCCTGTTGACAGTATGAATAAAGAACATCCTGTATCCTTCACAAAATGTCAACCTTTGAACTGTTTTTTTCACATTTTGTCTCCAGTATGGTGGCCAGCTACCTGGTGCATCATGGGTACTGTGCCACAGCAACAGCCTTTGCCAGAGCCACAGAGACAATGATACAAGAGGACCAGACATCTATAAAGAACAGACAGAGTGAGTGAACCAACTGCACACATACTTTTTCAAATTTTCATTTGACTTGTTGCAAATATTATAGACAGTAGGAAGTAATTTAACCCTTTGATGCACAACATATTGACCCCCCTTCTAATGCACAAAAATGACCCTCATTCATTCATTTCCCATGTTATTTAATGCTGCTGTGTGTTTCTGTTCTCTGTCTTTTGATGTCAACTTATTTTATGATTGATTATTCCAAGTATTCTCTAAATATCTTGTTTTTGCTAACAACAGATCATTTTTTCCATTTTGCTTCTCATACTTTATGAAGAAAAAAAATTGTATTATTACATAGCTAACTACTTGGCTAAGTAGCTTGCTAACCTAACTACCTAGCCAAGAAGTTAGCTAAGTAGTTAGTTTAGCAAGCTACTTAGCGAAGAAGTTAGCTAACTAATTAGCTTAGCAAGCTACTTAGCCAAGAAGTTAGCTAAGTAGGTAGCTTAGCAAGCTACTTAGCTAAATACTTAGCCAAGAAGTTAGCTAAGTAGTTAGCTTAGCAAGCTACTTAGCTAAAAGATAGATATGGTATCATTTTTCACCCATGTTGTGCACTAGAAGAGTAGTGACACAAAAAGGGATTTTGTTTAAAAATAATAATCAAGGAAAACATGAAATTAGGATGTATGATGATCAAAAACAAACTAATTGAGGAAAACCTGGAATACTGAATGATGAAAATAATTTATTGCAAAGATATAGAACATAAAAACTCATACATATCGGGTCACTTTAGACCCATGTTGTGCATCAAAGGGTTAACAGCCCCAGAGAATGATCTGGGTTAGGAGTTGTTGTTAAAGGTTTTTTTCCTAAACAAACTAAGGTGAAGCTGCCTCTTTCCAAATAAAACATTTCAGCTTTTGTCTGATAATGGGAAATTTATATTATGACCTTACATTAGCCCAATGATGAAATTATAGCAGATAAATTATCGGCTGATAATGCAAAGCGTAACTGCTTTCTTAACAAGCACAGCAGCTACACACTCGATACAGTGGGCAGCAGTGGCTGGTCATCAGTAATGAGTATTTATCAAGTCAAGTCAAGTCAAAGTTTATTTATAGAGCACATTTAAAAACAACCTCAGTTGACCAAAGTGCTGTACGGTTATTAAAATAGAATAAATCATACACAAATAGGTATAAATAAAAACAATGAAAACAAGAAAATAGTAAAAACAGTAAAACAATAAAATAAAATAGAATAAAATAGTAATAAAAACTCAATCCAAAACAGAGTTAGAGATAAAAAAGACAAATAAAAGGGTAAAAAAGTAAAAAAGAAAGCCAAAGATTCTTTTATTGCATTAAAGTGTCTGATTTGACACATAATGTAAAAGGTGTTATTTGAAGCCTTGGGTGAAATGCTCTGTAAAAGTGTTTTTGTTATTTTTTATTTTTTGCTGTACTTTACTAGAACAACTAAATGAACATTTTATCTGTTCTTTGTTTTTGTTTTGTTAACAATAGTGATGCTCATTAGGGCACCACTGGCATTAGTTCTTGAACGCGGAAGTAAGTTAGCTTTTTAGCGCCTTGGGGTCTAACCTCTCAAACTCAATGAGGATTCTGAATGGGTTTTTGGTTGGAAGGCTGAAATAAGGTGTGTGGTTAACACGAGCTGAATAATTGTTCACGTTTTGTTGTACGACATAAAACACGTTAGAAAATACTCCCACGTGAGTTTTTAGTGAGTTTGTATGTATCCTTAAAAAGACGGTTGCTAACAAGTGGCTAAATGAGACTACAATAGTTGTCGGAGATATTAAACGTAATCATGCTAGACAGCCTTACAGCGTCTAGTCGTGTTTTTTAGCGCTCTCGCAAACTCTCATAGATTGCATATTAGGTTGATAAACTATTTATTAGGCTTCAGAGTTGCTTTAGCTTGTCAAAATCAGCGTTATACTTGTCGCCATCTTGCGTCGCCATCTTGTTTCTGATACGCGGAGCGGACCATATTTGGACTGTGGAGGAGGAGAGGGATCTGATCACTGACTACAGCCTCTCTACACCTCAACCTGACTGAGAGAAGCTGCTGCTAATTCATGTTAGCATTAGCTGGAGCATTAACTGGGATGTTAGTTTTGGCTAGCAAAAAAACTAAATGTATCTTTCTTACCTCAGAAAACTGAGCAGCGACTCCTTGGAGTGTCTGTTAGTCCAACCAAACACTGAACAAGACATTTAATGAACAAAACGTTCAAATAAACTGTCATTAAGTTAAAATACAGTGAAAGGGTCAAAGTTATGAGACCAAATCGGTAAACGTCCTCTTTTCTATCTATATAACGTTATATATAACTTTATTGACACGTTGCCATGGATACGCTCTGTTTCTCTCCTGGTGACGGCTCGCCTTGTCAGTGACCTGTCAATCAAAGCTAGAAACGCCCCAAATCAAACGATTCTTTATCTTCTATTTTCTTCTAAATGGGGCCATTATTAGAACTATTGACATCAAATTGTCTTGAAGAAGATTTTTTACTAGCGATTGAGACCATAATGTTGTCCCTGAAAAAATGTTCTGAGGTAATAAATCAAGTGAGAAGTTTTCAAATTTAGCACTGAAATGAATGGGCAGATTTCTTTTGCAGCCAAACTTAGCACCCCCTACTGGAATTTTCGGTGAATTGCAGGCTTTATGCACTTCCTGGTGGCCTCCATGCTCAGACACGGAGATTGCCGCCTGTCAGAAACGTGTGTTTGCCACAGTGTTTCTGCCATGATTCAAAATCCAATGCAAAAATCCCATAGCAGAATTCTCAATAGACCCCATGGTGATGCTACGTCCTGGTTTGCCTACAAAAATACATCATTTCATTTGCTCTCTGTAGTTTTGCTTGTCCGCTAATGGTCTGTGGCCTTCATGAATGACACACTGGCCTCTATCAAATGTGTGCTGTGAAAGCATGATTCCTTTTAAGTCCATTTAATGTAAAACGCTCCCTCTTTCTTTGATCTAATAGGAATACAGAAGCTGGTGCTGGCAGGACGGGTGGGCGAAGCCATAGAGGCAACTCAGCAGCTTTATCCCGGCCTGTTAGAACACAATCCCAACCTACTATTCATGTTGAAGTAAGTGTTTTTAGGTTAAGATTGAATGCAGGATGCTGTACAATTAATTATCTGTTATGCCAAGCATTGAATGTTTGCTGTGGATGTGAAATTTGACGATACACTCAAAAAAGCAAACTGGGTGTCTGCTACCTTCTCCTTAGTCTAACATGTAGCTTCTTCTAAATAAAATGATGTTTTTTTGGTTGAACAGTTTTAAAACATGTAGTTTTAGCATAAAATGCAACACTTTAAAATTTACTAGAATGCTTTATGTTAAAACAACCTAATTAAATTGCTGAATATAATACTCTGTTTTAAAATGATTTATTTCCTGAACAATTACTATTATGTTCATTTTCATATGATAAAGGTAATCTTTTAGGCTAAACCACTTCAACCTAACTTTGTTTTGTTGGTTCAGCACAATTAATTCCTGTACTTAGTAGTTGTAACTACCCTATTAAATAAAGTAACTCTTAATAATGTCATACATGTTTAAATGGCCCAAGAAAATTATGTTCGTATGTTACAATTACCCTTACAAATCTAGTTGGACTGACCTGGTAATTAATTAACAGTAATGCAAATACATCATGTTGACCCAACATATTTACATTTTGTTCACTCAACAAAACTGTTTCTCGCTAAATTAAAGCATTTTATTTAGGTGGAAATTATTTCCATAATTTTATTTCGTTCTGAGAACAAGTTCTTTTTTTGAGTGTAAACACATGGTACCTCTTGATTAAAAGCGTAGTTTTCCAGTGATACCAATAACACCAGTATGGCTGCTTTTAGGTGTCGTCAGTTCGTGGAGATGGTGAACGGTACAGACAGCGAGGTTCGCTGCTTGACCATTCGCTCCCCCAAGTCCCAGGACAGTTACCCCGGCTCCCCCAGCCTCAGCCCCCGCCACGGAGCCGGCAACACACACCTGCACTCCGGAGGTACGCACACTGGCCCCTTTAAACTACGAACACATTGAAAAAGATGAAAATGACAGCCACCAAAAAAAAAAAAGACTGATCTTCCCAGTCACTGTGAGAAATCAGATTGTCTATTACCTCCTCCACAGGAGCAGACAGCCCCACCTGCAGTAACGGAGTGACTCCTCCCAGCAAGACAAAGAGCTACAGCGGCACTGGCAGCAGCAGCATCAAATACCCCAGCGTGTCCTCCTCCGCCTCCTCCTCCACCTCCTCCTCCCCTTCCTCCGTCAACTACTCCGAGTCCAACTCCTCCGACTCCACTAAGAGCCAGCCACACAGCGCCAACAGCACCCAGGAAACCAGGTAGTTCCATGTAGAGCAGATAGATCCTGGCAGTATCTGTAGAGCTGGTATGGTGTAACATGGTTTCAGATGCAGCAGATACTCTGCATTTATGGTTAAGTGCAGTCAGTGGAGTGCAGATTTCTGGCAAACAAAAAAAGTGTTAAATCTCAGTTATACCCCCTCTCATGCATGAATTATGATAACCTCAATCAATTTTTTTACTAAGTATTTTTATATATCATTAGGGATGTAAAACAAGGTTTGAAAAAAAAAAAAAATTTCTATCTTTATTCTATAAAGAAATATTTTTTTGTCCACTCAAGTGTACTTCATGCGTTTTGTACTGTAAAAACACATCAATGTAATAACATGGTAGTTATATGGGTATAGCTGTAATTAAGTTATACAGTTGTAATATGGTATTCTGTTGGAATGGTGGTTCCTCCACTACTCTGTAGGCCTCTCTATTTGAGCTCTATTGATAAATATAGTAGTTAAATAAACATAAAACTTTTTTTTTTCACTAGACGTTTTTATTTATCTTTAGGGATGTCATACTGTATTTTGTTAAGTCTCTGAACTGAGCATATCCTCTCATAGTGTATTATAGCATGTATCATATTTCCTGTCAAATCATGCTTGTTGCTCATTTTTGAGAGACTATTTTCTCTGATAGTTGCCAAAGCATCCGGGGCACAAAGTTGCAAGACACTGCACGCAGATCTACTTGGTTCTTTGTGTGCATGCAGCATTTTGGCATCTGCTGGCATTTCTGCTTCCTTGAGCTGGGGCCAGTGGTTTCTGGGGGCAAACCAGATCTAAGGGGGGCCTTAGACACTGCTCTCTGTTTTGCCAGTGGTGGAGTGGCACTGGGTCTGCCTCTGGTGTGTATCTTCATGGATCCTGCATTGATGAGAGCATGAGCTCTACTACTACCTTTGAGCTCTACAAAATATAAGGATATATAAAAAAAATCTCAAATTACATGATAAAAGACATAAAGAAGTTGATCTACAACCAAAACATTATAGTATATGAATTATTTTCAAGAACAACATTGTTAGTAATTGACATTGCATTGAAGTTGAAACATAGCTAGTGATGCATGATGTACAATTGAGTGGACAGACGATTAATCCGTATTTCCTCCACATATAAAATCAAAACTTGGAAAATCTTTACATAATATGTCACCTTAGATGTTACTTGATGTAATTATATTTTTTTTACCTGAAGTGGTATCTTTTTATTGAAGCTAGACACCGAAATAGCCGAGGTGTTTGGTCTTTCTCCCTGTCTGTCGGCCATCTTGGTTTCACTGACTACTTTTTCCCTTTGCAATGATCAGCCAATGGGATTTTTGGTATGGGATGATGCAGTAGCTTCCACTAGTGTGGACTATATGCAGCAGTGCCCAAAATTACAGGCATATATAGAGAAAAAGCACTTTTTAACAGCTGTACACTGTAGTGACCTCTATGCATGAAAGGGTTTTAACCAAAGCAGCTTCAGGATCGGTCCAGAGCCGGTGCTAACCAGCTCTGGACCTCTTTGCTTTTCCACAGGCTCGAGAGCCACGTCATGGGTGGGGGGGTGGAGCATGCACCAAGGTTATTATAGTTAACGAAAACTAACGAAATGACGAAAACTAGAATTGAAAAAACATTTTCGTTAACTGAAATAGAAATAAAAACAAGAGTTTTAAAAAAAAACATAACTAACTGAAACTGTATTTTGTGGTTACAAAACTAATTAAAACTAACTAAAATTATAGTGAAAATGTCCTTAGTTTTCGTCTTTGTCACTTTTTTCATACGTAAACCTTTTTGGTTGATATGAAATCTATTTCATCTATCTGGTTTTATGACTTAATAAACTTATTGGAGCTGAGATGGATCAGACAAAGGAAATAAAGGCAACATTTATTGTGACTTTTTTTATTCTGGCACCCAACAAATACCCTATTCCAAAAAATTAAAACTAACACTAAAACTAAGCATTTTCCAAAAAATAAAAACTAATCAAAACTAGCAAACTCACTCTAAAAACTAACTAAAACTAACTGAATTTGAAAACAAAAAATCACAACGAAATTAAAACTAAAACTAATGAAAAATCATCATCATCAAGAGTTGGTGCCGCTGTGGAACCAGTTTTCCTGGCAGAGAGCCGGTTCTTTGCCAGTTGAAAAGCAAAGAACCAGTTAAAAAAATAGGCCAACATTTTTGATGGATGTCAGTTTTTAAGATAGAAAAAAATGCCTGCAACAGATTAGGTTGGGCTTGTTTTTAATTTTTGCTTGCAGGAAATACCTTTTGCCATGTACCTGAAGCTTTACAGGCCAATCAAGAGGAGTAAGGAGTCAGCAGTAAATGTCAATAACGGGAAGTCCTTGAGCATAAAATATAATGCTCGTGATGGGTCCAGTAGTATGAGATATCAGATGTAGACAGACAGATGAACGACTGAACGCATGATCCCCTGCAGCCTGACAGAGATTATAAATAAAGTTATGCTCTAGTTATGCTCAGAATTATACTATTGACTATGAAAGGCACCACATGGGATAGTTTATCATCAATGAATCATTACCACAGTCATTTAAAGACATTTGCATCTAATCAGTGCAAGCAAATAAAAACATTGGCAGCCTCTATTGGATACTTCACTACATTTTTCTTTGTGAGCCTCTGGGTTACTTATGGAGGGAAATCAGTTTGATTACATCCAATGCTATAGAGTGAGTGCATGTTATTTGTTTTCTTAATCAACTTCTAACTATAAGGGAGTTTTAAACATTTTGGTGATTTCACTTTAGAAATTTGTGTCTTTGCTGTTTTGTCTCCACTCTTCTCACTGGTTTGAAATACAGTAGGCGGGACAAGGTGCTTTTCAGTGAGCCAATCAAGATGAAGCAACTGCTGAATCACAATCTACTGACAGTTGTGAGGGGATTTACTGAAGTTGCCAGACTCAGATCTGATCAAACCACACCCACTCATGAGGAATTTCAGAGTTATTGAATGTTAAACCCCTAATAAATAATTAACTTTGTTGCTTATTTAGTCATGACTATTTTAATTTACAGCACATAATGTAATACCTAAGATTTGTGAGCTAGTTTTCAGGGTCTTTAACCCTTTGATGCACAACATGGGTCAAAAATGACCCGCATTCATTCCCCATGTTATTTAATGCTGCTGTGTGTTTCTGTGCTCTATCTTTTTATATCAACTTATTTTATGATTGAATATTCTAAATATTCTTTAAATATCTTGTTTTTGATAACAACAGATCATTATTTCCATTTTGCTTCTTGTAATTTATAAAGAAAAAAAGTTTTTGTATTATTACATAGCTAACTACTAGTCTAAGTAGCTTGCTAAGCTAACTACTTAGCCAAGAAGTTAGCTAAGTAGTTAGCTTAGCAAGCTACTTAGCTAAATACTTAGCAAAGAAGTTAGCTTAAGAAGCTACTTAGTTAAAAAATGGATGTGGCTCATTTTTCACCCATGTTGTGTATTAGAAGAGTAGTTACAGAAAAGGGGATTTTATTCAAAAATGAATAAAGGAAAACATAAAAAATAGGATGTATGATGATCAAAAACAAACTAATTGAGGAAAACCTGGAATACTGAACGATGAATTATTGCAAAGATATAGAACACAAAAACTGTCGGGTCACTTTAGACCCATGTTGTGCATCAAAGGGTTAAAAGGTCATATAGGATCTGTTTGTTAGCATGGTGTGCATGTAGCAACATCTTCATGACAGGAAGCATCTTGGAAGGACTGGACTGTTTTTTTCACAACTTGGTCTCATTTTTGTATTTCTGGCCATCATTCTATAGGTAATGATGACATTGTACTCTCTCACTTTTTGCTGAACCATGCAAATGCAGCTACTGTGCTGCAAGCAGCAGTTTAGCAATGTGCAACTAAGATTAATGTTGATATAAGTGCTTTAGATGCTTGTTGTTTTTTACGCCTCTGAATTCTGTTGTGAAGGGGTGGTTGCATAAAAAGTTATCAGACTCGATAAGGGGGAAACCATAGACTGTATATAAATAATGGACCTAGTCACCGTGACGTCACCCATTGGTTTGTGGCCCGTTGGAAGCCTCAAGTTCAGCGTTACACTCGTCGCCATCTTGCGTCGCCATCTTGCGTCGCCATCTTGTTTCCGATACAGGAAGCAGACCATATTTGGACTGTGGAGGAGGAGAGGGATCTGATCACTGACTACAGCCTCTCTACACCTCAACCTGACTGAGAGAAGCTGCTGCTAATTCATGTTAGCATTAGCTGGAGCATTAACTGGGATGATAGTTTTGGCTAGCAAAAAACAAAAACAAAATGTATCTTTCTTACCTCAGAAAACTGAGCAGCGACTCCTTGGAGTGTCTGTTAGTCCAACCAAACACTGAACAAGACATTTTTACTGAACAAAATGTTCAAATAAACTGTCATGAAGTGAAAATACAGTGAAAGGGTCAAAGTTATGAGACCAAATCGGTAAACATCCTCTTTTCTATCTATATAACGTTATATATAACTTTATTGACACGTTGCCGTGGATACGCATTGCTCTGCTTCTCTCCTGGTGACGGCTCGCCTTGTCAGTGACCTGTCAATCAAAGCTAGAAACGCCCCAAATCATACGATTCTTTATCTTCTATTTTCTTCTAAATGGGGCCATTAACTATTAACATCAAATTGTCTTGAAGAAGATTTTTTACTAGCGATTGAGACCATAATGTTGTCCCTGAAAAATTTTTCTGAGGTAATAAATCAAGTGAGAAGTTTTCAAGTTTAGCACTGAAATGAATGGGCAGATTTCTTTTGCAGCCAAACTTAGCGCCCCCTACTGGAATTTTCGGTGAATTGCAGGCTTTATGCACTTCCTGGTGGCCTCCATGCTCAGCTATGATGCTCAGGCACGGAGATTGTCGCCTGGGGGAAACAAATCCTTAACATGGGCTGTTCAGTGTTGTCCTTGGTCATGTTTAGGTAAACAGTTGTTGAAATGAACTATTGTGGCAGATGGGCTTGCAACTTTAAAAAAGCAGTCACCTGGAGTGTAAAAACATTTGCATTTTATTCATATCTCTTCATGGACCTTCACCCTTTGACCTCCTGTGTGCCATCTATTGTTTCTGTGTGTGTGTGTGTGTGTGTGTAGTGACAGTGAGATGGAGATCGAAGCAGAGCACTATACCAACGGGGTTGTTGAGGGCTCCTCAGCACGGATCATGAATGGCACATACAAACACGAAGAGATCCTGCAGCCAGACGACAACAGCATCGGCAATGGGGTCACAGGTACATGCACACACACACACACACACACACAGATCTAACCTCTGCATGCTCCCATTAGTAGTATCTTTCTTGCTTTTTATGCCTCCATGCCAGTGACAGCCGTAGCTGGAGGAATTATGTTTTTTGGTTGTCCCATCTGTCCGTCTGTCCCATTCTCATGAACGTGATCTCTTAGGAGCATTTCTATCCGTCTGCTTTAACTGTGTGTGCACGTGTGTGTGTGTGTGTGTGTGTGTGTGTGTGTGTGTGTGTGTGTTGCCAGCAGATGAGGGTTGTAGTAATGGTAGACAGCTTTGTGGAGGGAACCAGGCGGCCACAGAGAGGATGATCCAGTTTGGACGGGAACTGCAGGCGCTCAATGAACAGCTGTGCCGCGAGTATGGCAAGAACGCCACACACAAGAAGATGTTACAGGTACACACACACACACACACACACACACACACACACTTTTGATTTCAACAAACAGCTGTGCTACAACAGATTAAAGTGATGCCAAACCGGGGCTGAAGACATTTCTCGTGTTGGCACCAGTTACAATCCTGGTCGTAGCATTCTGTACACGCTGCAGGAATTTGAGCAATGTTTGATTTAGGATGTGCTGTAAGAAAGCAGATAGAGTCCCAACTGTAACAAGCAGTGGGTCAGTTCTCTGGTGCACCGGAGAAGGCTCAGATTACTTTGTACTGCAGGCTGTGTCCTCTGATTCATAAGCAGCCACACTGAGAACAATAGTGTCTCTGGAAAAACACTAGAAACTGCATGAGAATGATAAAGGCTCTGCCAAGAGGCTTGTCTGTTGTTGTTTGTGAAACACACACTATTTTCTAATATCAGAAGATTTTTTTTTCTTATTGCATTATAGCAAAACCTCTATCACAACAAAAATTGCCCTTTGAAACTGACATTTTTTTTAAATAACATTTCATTTTAAGGGTCTCTTCTGCTGTTGCATTAGGTAATGTTTAACCACCAGGGGTCAGAAAGACTCCAAACCAAGAATGGAGCCCTGACAGACAAAGAGCAACATTATCATCCCATGGGAGTCATACTTGAAGAATAACTGTTTCAACAGATGTACACTACTGGTCAAAAGTTTTAGAACACACCAACTTTTCCAGAATTTAATTGAAAATGATGCAGTTTAATGTCTCAGTGTACTCTGAAATGAATGCACATTTGCAACATTTAAAATTCTTGATTGAGCATGATAGTGTTTTGAAAGTAAAAAAAAAGATTCAAAATCACATTTTATGTTGGATTAAAGGACTAAAAAAAGACACAAAATGACCAAAAAAAGACACAAAATGACAAAAAAAGACACCAAAAGACACAAAATGACTAAAAAAAGACACAAAATGACCCAAAAAAGACACAAAATGACAAAAAACACAACAGAAGACACAAAATGACTAAAACAAGACACAAAATGACCAAAAAAAGACACAAAATGACAAAATAAAGACACCAAAAGACACAAAATGACTAAAAAAAGACACAAAATGACCAAAAAAAGACACAAAATGACTTACAAAGACATGAAAAGAATTCAAAAATGGACAAAATAGCCCAAGACTCCATAGAGTTAAGTTGTTAACTCATTTCTTGTTTCCTGAAAAAGGCCTACTTGTATAATTCTGAAATGTACATTATTTTTCAGCTTTTGTTAAGCTTACCTTTTTTTATTTACCTCTGGCAGTTCACCACTTACCTTTGTACCCTTTCAAGCTGTTCATTTGACTTGAACTGCTTGAATTTCAATAAAAAAACTGGAAAAATTGGGGTGTTCTAAAACTTTTGACCGGTAGTGTATGTTTATATCATTATGTTCATCGACCACTCAGAAGCAGCAGATCTCTGCCATGTGCTGGGCTGAAAACACACAGTTTAGGCTTCGTATGGTAGATGACATGTGGGTTTCAAACATACTGTCTGTCTGCAGCTAATAAACCAAAACACTCAGCTGAAAGAGGCTCAAATCTGCACAAAACTGCTGAATTGAGTGTTAATACTCGACACCAAGGACGACAGTAAGCCCAGAATGGGTATTGAGTTGCCTGACTGAGACTGAAGTCATACAGTAGTTTGTGTCATCATCATTTATTCTAAAGATCACATTACAATTGCCATAAGAATATTTATATATAGAAATGACATACTTTATTTGAGAAAGCACTCAGGACAGTCAGGCTGCTCAATACTCATTGACCTCATTCATTTTCACATTAAATGTTTTTTTTATAATGGATTTTTTTTCTTTACATAGAATTAAACTGGAAATAATTACTTCTACTAAAATTGCACATAAAAACATAAAAATAAATTAGATCTAAATAAAAATGTTAACTGCATTGTGATACATTAGTGCACTTTTACAACCTACTGAAAACTATCAAACCTACAAAATGATGGAGATCAAATAGCTTGTAGTGCACTTCACAATATACTAAAATCATATTTCAACAGTTTGGTGTCCTATGTTGTAAAGAAAAGGCCAGGGTGCAAGACAAAACAAAATAAAAGCACCATTGTGAAATGGAATGCGGCACAATCATTGTTTAAATCAGTAGTTCTCAACCTTTTTGAGTCGCGACCCCCAATTTAACATGCATGTTGTCCGCGACCCCCACTCACTGAACACAATCTCACACGCACAGTTCAGATCACCCAAAAAAGAAACAAAATTACCAAAAAAGGCACAAATTGACCACAAAATTATTTTAAAAAAAAGACACAAAATGACCCAAAAAAAAGACACAAATTGACCAAAAAAGACACAAAATTACAACAAAAAAAAAGACACAAAATGACCAAAAAAGGCACAAATTGACCAAAAGACACAAGATGACCAAAAAAAAGACACAAAATGACCAATACAGACACAAAATGACTAAAAAAAGACACAAAATGACCCAAAAAAGACACAAATTGACCAAAAAAGACACAAAATGACCAAAAAGACTAAAACACATGAACACTTTAACACAGTGGAGACAGAGCTGACTTCCAAAATGATTTGGCGACCCCCAGAAATCATCTCACGACCCCAATTGGGGTCGGGACCCCAAGGTTGAGAATAGCTGGTTTAAATCACAGTTGTCTTGTTTTCATAATTATTGGAAGCAAAAAATGTCATTGGGAAGGGGGGAAATGTATTACTTGCCCAGCCCTAGAACAAAGCGTGGTCATTTACTGTTTAACTGTTTCACTATTCCCTCAGAAATATATGGAGACATGTAGTAGGGTAGACAACCTGGGAGGCTGCAGAATGATTGATATGAGATACCCTTGGGTCTCTCTGTCTGACTGTACAGGATGCATTCAGCCTGCTAGCGTACTCAGACCCCTGGAGCTGCCCCGTGGGCCAGCAGTTAGACCCTACGCAGAGAGAAGCACTCTGCTCCGCACTCAACAGCGCCATACTGGGTAAAGTATTCAGACTACAACTCTGGTTTTTATTTTACAGCAACACCATGATAACGCAGGTGCATCTCAATAAGTTAGAATATCATAGAAAAGTTTATTTGTGTCAGTAATTCGATTGAAAAAGTGGAAATAACACATTATATAGATCCATTACACGCAGAATGAAACATTTTATGTCCTGATTTATTTAATTTCTTCTAATTATAATGATTATGGCTTACATTTAAGACCTAAAATCCAGTGTCTCAAAAAAATGTATTATTATAAAAGACCACTTCTAAAAAGTGTGTTTAATATAGAAATGTTGGCCTCTTAAAAGTATGTCCATCTATATGACTCAATACCATAGACTGTATATAAATAATGGACGTAGTCACCGTGACGTCACCCATTGGTTTGTGGCCCGTTGGAAGCCTCGAGTTCAGCGTTACACTCGTCGCTATCTTGCGTCGCCATCTTGTTTCCGATACGTGGAGCAGACCATATCTGGACTGTGGAGGAGGAGAGGGATCTGATCACTGACTACAGCCTCTCTACACCTCAACCTGACTGAGAGAAGCTGCTGCTAATTCATGTTAGCATTAGCTGGAGCATTAACTGGGATGTTAGTTTTGGCTAGCAAAAAAACAAAAACAAAATGTATCTTTCTTACCTCAGAAAACTGAGCAGCGACTCCTTGGAGTGTCTGTTAGTCCAACCAAACACTGAACAAGACATTTTTACTGAACAAAACGTTCAAATAAACTGTCATTAAGTGAAAATACAGTGAAAGGTCAAAGTTATGAGACCAAATTGGTAAACGTCCTCTTTTCTATCTATATAACGTTATATATAACTTTATTGACACGTTTCCATGGATACGCATTGCTCTGCTTCTCTCCTGGTGACGGCTCGCCTTGTCAGTGACCTGTCAATCAAAGCTAGAAACGCCCCAAATCATACGATTCTTTATCTTCTATTTTCCTCTAAATGGGGCCATTATTAGAACTATTGACATCAAATTGTCTTGAAGAAGATTTTTTACTAGCGATTGAGACCATAATGTTGTCCCTGAATTTTTTTTCTGAGGTAATAAATCAAGTGAGAAGTTTTCAAATGTAGCACTGAAATGAATGGGCAGATTTCTTTTGCAGCCAAACTTAGCACCCCCTGCTGGAATTTTTGGTGATTTGCAGGCTTTATGCACTTCCTGGTGGCCTCCATGCTCAGACACGGAGATTGCCGCCTGCTCAATACGTGGTTGGAGCTTTTACATTACATTACATTACATTACGTTTCATTTAGCAGACGCTTTTGTCCAAAGCGACTTACAATAAGTGCTTTCAACCTGATGGTACTAGACATAGACCATAGGAATCAAGTACCGGTATGTGAATTACATGCTATTTGACTTGAACTACTGTAAATTGACTTTTCCATGATGTTCTAATTTATTGAGATGTACCTGTATAACAGCCATGTGGCGAAAAGAAAGCACCCACTTGTTGCAGCCTGTCTGACTGCCTGTTTCTGCTCTAGAGTCCCAAAATCTGCCTAAGCAGCCTCCGCTGATGTTAGCGCTCGGCCAGGCCACCGAGTGTGTTCAGCTCATGGCCCGAGTCCGGTCTGGTTCCTGCTCCTTCGCCAGAGTAGACAACTTTTTGCACTAGCCCAGGTCCAGGTGAGTAAGTAATGAAGTCTAAGCAATCAATGCCTTTTGTCTGAATCAATGCTCATATATCCCACTGTGTTTCAGCCTAGATCTTTCTCAATGTTGTGGTTGATCTGACTGGTTGATTGGTCATGCGTAGAGATTTGAAAAGTTGGACACCTGCAAAACAACATACAGTCATGGAAAAAATGATGAGACCTTTGTTTCCTTCAATTTCTTGTGTTTAACGCCTGGTACAACTAAAGGTACATTTGTTTGGACAAATATAATGATAAAAGCAAACATAGCTCATAAGAGTTTAATTTAAGAACTGATATCTAGACATTTTCCATGGTTTTCTTGATGATAACTTGGTTAGCTAAATTATCTAATCCAGGTTAAATTACCTTTGGTCAGACTAAGAAACGAGCTTTTAAAGAGATTTCTGCAAAAAAAATATTTCAAAAGCTTTCGTAGGCTTATTGCACTCTTTCATATACGTTGTTTCTCCAGGTTCACGTCCTCCAAATCTCTGGTGCAAAGTTAACATGACCCATAGGAAGAGTGGTCACAATTATGAGAAAAAGATCCAGGTTGAAAAATATCAGAATTTCTAAGCAACATCTCATGTAGAAGCATATGGAATAATAGTCAAAATATTGGATGACAGCAGCTTGAACCACCTCACAGTCTCGCTCCATTATTTTCCTACATACACTACCGGTCAAAAGTTTTAGAACACCCCAATTTTTTCATTTATTTATTGAAATTCAAGCAGTTCAAGTCAAATGAACAGCTTGAAAGGGTACAAAGGTAAGTGGTGAACTGCCAGAGGTAAATAAAAAAAGGTAAGCTTAACCAAAACTGAAAAATAATGTACATTTCAGAATTATACAAGTAGGCCTTTTTCAGGGAACAATAAATGGGTTAACAACTTAACTCTATGGAGTCTTGGGCTATTTTGTCCATTTTTGAATTCTTTTCATGTCTTTGTAAGTCATTTTGTGTCTTTTTTTTGTCATTTTGTGTCTTTTTTTAGTCATTTTGTGTCTTTTGGTGTCTTTTTTGTCATTTTGTGTCTTTTTTTTTGTGGTCATTTTGTGTCTTTTTTTAGTCCTTTAGTCCAACATAAAATGTGATTTTGAATCTTTTTTTTACTTTCAAAACACTATCATGCTCAATAAACAATTTTAAATGTTGAAAATGTGCATTAATTTCAGAGTACACTGAGACATTAAACTGCATAATTTTCAATTAAATTCTGGAAAAGTTGGTGTGTTCTAAAACTTTTGACCAGTAGTGTATGTGAATTACATGCATACAATTATAAACATTTTGATAACATATTCACTAATCATACAGTATATAAATTAGAAGTATGGACGGTTACTCCCAAACAAAATTGAAAAATACCAAATCTATGCTGTCCTCCAATATTAAAGCACGTTTTAATCATGCCACATTCATTCATTACCTCGCTTAGATGATTACCCATCTCTCCGCAGGTTAATGTTAAGTAGCACTGAGAGAAGGCATGTCCAGCAGGTAGTTGTCATGGCGACGGAGGAAAGAGCATGCGTGTGATTGGTGTGTTTGGCTGTCCGTCAGACCGAGCCAGCGGCACAGACAGAGGAGCAGAGGAGAGCGGGAGAGAAGAAGGCTTCCTTTTAATTTAGTATTATCAAATAAAGAAATGTGTGACACTATTTAAAGATAATTAATTATTATTCTGTTTATCTAGCCATTTTTATAGTTCTTTTTCTGTCAGTTTGTTGTGCTCATCCTGGACAAAACAAATTGTAAATCCCCTCTTTTATTTTTTCTTCTGTTTTAATGGGTGGATTTTGATTCCCTATGTTCAGTATTTTACTCACATTGTTGTTGTTCACCGTATCACAGACCACAATACCCACATCTGACTAGCACTGACGCCCCACGACGCTACGTCAACTCAACAAAACCTCTGAGGTATATTATCATCTTTGTTAAGATACAGAAGACAGACCGACTCTGAGCCTTTTATCCTAATGAAATACTTGGAAGTGCATTCATGGCTTGAAATAGAATCAGCAGGGGGAGCAAACAAGTGCTCAGCATGAAAAACACCATTGATTGTGCAGAGCAGATTATTAGCTCTGGTCAAGGCTGAAGCCGCACACTAGTGAACACTGATAAGCACAGATGTAAAATAGAAAATGGGTCCCTAAATGATTCTAGAAAATTGGGAATAAAAATTGAGTGCTGTGCGTCACAGTAATGGAATGCTTTAGGAATAAAACAGGTGAGACACATCCTGAAGGAAAATTTAAATAACGTCACCCTTGCAAAAAACATAATTGAAAAGCGCCAGTAGTCGCAAACACTGCCAGTAACAAGGGAAGCGGGTCATAACGAGGGATGAAAGTGGAATATAAGAGGTGTTGGCCTTCATTTTACTGTAACGACCACAGCACAGGCCAATCAGTGATGTGGTTGCAGGCGTCAGAGCTCAGCACCAGCTGCAGCTACAAACACCTGCTCCCAAGACCCAACATAACACTGTTATCATGGTTTAACTTGATGCCAGCAAAAAGCAAATCAGTATCAAAGGCAGGCTAATTAGCACAGTGTGTGGACGGCTAAAAGTCAAGTCACCCCTGGGGATTTCATTACTGCAGCTTTTTTTTTCTGTTGTTTTTTTTACCTGACCTGCTCTGTCGCAATTAGAATTTCAAATAAAGAGGGTTTTCAAGTTTAGGTTGATAGGTTTGTGATAATTAAGTCACAGTCTTTTTCAATTTTGGGGGGTTTGATTGTAAACCACTTGAAGGTTGTTAAATCCAGCAGGAAAAAGGCTTTTCTTCACTCAGAGCCAAACACCCTAACACCCATAACTTTGACTATTTTCTACATAGTTTAACCGATTTATATAACCCAAAACCACAACTTTGTCCCTGAGTGCCTCCTATGTACAAAAAGTTTCTAAAAATATGGCAAAGAAGTTTATTGTTTGTGTTGAGTTAAATAAGTAGTAAAAAAAAAAAAAAAAGGGAAAAAACCTAACAATTACCACATCAAGCCCCCTACAATAAAATTACAGCTACACAGCATTTTCTCTGCGCCAGTACTCTGTATGGAGCTCCAATATTTAAGTGAATAAGTCAGACAATATGATAAACATGTATGAATAAATTATGGCTGCAATATGCAGGGCTGAAATATTCACATTGAAGAAGCTGAAATTAGAGAATTTGGACTTTAAAAAAAACGGCTCAAACCAATTATTCAATTATCAAAATAGTTGACGATTAATTTAATAATCGATTATTGTCCGATTAATTTAATTGTTGCAGCTCTAGAACAAATAGAGTAAAATGTATAATTGAACCAATTAAGAGTGGATTACTTCTTTTTCACATGCTGGTCTATTTAAAATACCCACTTTAAAGTTGCTGTACATGGAATTCAGAGCTTATCGTTTGCTCCCACATGGCTAGCTTAGCAAACAGATTAACAAACGGCAAAATGCTAACGGAGCTAACAGTGTAACCGTACAGGGAACTGGCGCTAGAAGCTAATTAGACATTTGGAATCAACCAAGTTGTTGCTGCTGATGATTAACACAGCAACCAAGCTTTCTTTTTATTTAGTTTAACAAGGCTACATGCTACCTACCTAGCCAGCTAACTATCTAGGCTGACTTGTGGGCTTGAGTTTTCATCAAAGCGAAGAAGCCGTGTTAGCGACAGCAGCTAACATTCGTTGGTTAAGTCCGAAATACTTCAGCGTTGTGATTCTGGAAAATTCCTCAAAGAAACGGCACAAAACTCACGCAAAAACACACTGTCTTTGCTAGCTAGCATTTCCTTTTGGGTCTCAGATTTGATAACAGGGAATATATCTACAGTTTATTCCCAGGGTCCTTTATTCCTGAGTTTAATATTGTTTAAACAGTTGTTTATCCTCCTACTATGCTCACCTCATATTTGACCAACGTCAATTTAAAATGTTTCATAAATATTGGTTGAAATTGTATTAATTTTCCCATTTCAGTCGTCACATAGCGACTTTGATAAAGTGTCTTTTCCCTTTAAAATTGTAATTCAGGAAAAAAAAGACCAATCACAAAACAACAGTGGCACCATACAAATGCAATATACAGCTTCTCCTTCTTTAGCCCTTAATTACAAAGTTGACATACATAAAAAGCTGACTTTTTATGACTCTTATTATATATTCAGGACTGCAATATGTTTGGGAATTGAGATTCACGAGTCCCCTAACCTACAAACAAACGACCCCTGATCATTTCCTAAATTATTTCACAGTTAATCGGCTCTTTAATACCTGATGATAAGATTATTTGTTTTATAATGTCTTGTTTATTTATTTCATATTGGATTATTCATTTATACATTTTTTTCATCATGATCAGCTTTCTGTCTCTGTATCTTAACGGATGATTGCTTATTGCAAAATTACAAATCACACTCAACCTAACCATATTTCCAGTCCAACAATTGGATTTAATTACAAACTTTTGTTGTACCATCCCTAAGCTTTGTCTGAATTATTTCAATTCTTTTGGTCTTATGCCAGACTTATTTTCTACCAAATAGGAACGACTTATTGTTGTCACTTCGGCTGCTTTGTAGTGACCTGGCAAATGGCTTGTGGATCCACCCTGAAGTGTATATTACCATTTATAAGAGACTCTATGGTTGAGAAATAAGGAATAATATAATACTGGAGATGTGTGTATGCAATGTGGGGTTTACTACAGGGTATGTGGTCAAACTTTTTACCAAGCTGGTTTTTATACAGACCTTCTGCTATAATAGGAACTATTCTAATAACCACACATGCAGTACACACTCATGACATCTGCTTCTACAGCTGTAAAGGACTTCTGTTACACACACACACACACACACGCACACGCACAGTTGTACGTGAAAGAACAACCTTTGTTGCATACCTGTAGGGAACAAGTCTCCCAGCTGTCCTTTGTGTTTGAGCCTGGGCTGCGTCTCAGCACTGTTACCACGCACCCTTCCTCTTATCCCTGCATAGACATAGCCACTGATGTGATCAGTGATTGTTTTAAGGGATGTGAACAGTTTTGGAATCGGGCCCCGAGGCCTCTGAAGCCACGTGGACTTCTCCCGGAGAGGCCGGAGAAATGGATGTCGGCATCGCAGACAAGCTGTGCACAATTGACTTCTATCATGATTTTAATTTCATATTTTGACTTTTGAGTTTTAGCAAAAAATAAAAATGAAAAAAAAAAACAATTGTGAAATGAGTTACCCTCTACTTAGCATGACTTTTAAAACGATATAAAAAAAAAGGAAAAATGATAATTGAAAAAAATACCTATGTACTGGAAACATGTTAAAAAAGAAATATTGTATTCTGTTTAATTTTGACAGAATTATTTTTATTAAAATACATCCATAAGCATATGATCAATCTCCTGTTTTTATTCTGTGTGGGTTTTTTTTCCTCCTATAGTTCAAAGATTTTGCAAGTGGATTGTTTAAGATCTTTCAGTCATATCCACCTTTGCTGCCTAAACGGTTTTGTTTTGTACATTTCAAAAAAAGTTATATGGGTAAAATTAGTGACTTGAGTGAGGAGGATTAGAATCGATCAATAGCAAACACGCTGAAGCACCAAAAACTTCAATTCCTCGACTGGCCACTTGGGCGATTCAATCCCCATAGACTCGCATGTTAAAATGCCCAAGTTCATAGCAGAAATAAACATATTTACACAAAATGTTTGGTCTCTATAGTTAATTTCCCTCTTTTTGACTAGTGTAGCTGCCCTGTGGACCCACCACCTGCAGGGTTAGTCGCACACTGCAAAAAAGCCAACTTGGATTTTTTGGCCTAAAACTGTGATTTAAGTTGGTAAAACTTGGAAATATAAATTATTGACATTTAGGGCAATAATGTAAGTTAGCACAACAAAGGAAGCCAGTTGGCTCAAAAACAAGTTGGTGAGTTGTTGTTACTTATATCTTTAAGTTGGGGTTCACAACAAGGGACAATAGTTCTGATAACTCTTATTTCTTTGTTGTGAAATTCGGTCATTAGCGAAAGCTAGCGGCTAACTGATGCTAGCGGCTAACTGATGCTAGCTGCGCTGCTTGTTACAGCTACATGAGTAGCCATTAGCGTATCAATGCTAACTCAAAATTGTGGTCACAACATTAGCTGACATTTCATAGCGGCGTTACAATCGTGCCAGAGAAATTCAGAGTTGAGCAAACTCAAAAACAAAACTTAAAATATTTAGTTTAATTGTCCAACTTAAAATTTTATCGAAGTTTGTTGCCTTGAAATTTTGAGTTCACCCATCTTTTCTTTTTTTGCAGTGTATGGGTTGGGTGCAATGTGAACTGGGTGACATTCTGCTATCCCGGCAACGGATAAGCAAATAAAATAGATGGATGGATGGATGACTATTTTATGGGTGGTGAACTTACCTGTTTAAACTATATAAATGCTTAAAGTTCTGCATCTGCTTCTAGTGACGCCTCTTTACACATTTCTGGCAGCGGCCCTGGCCCCTGCTGTGGCCCCTGTGTCAAATTAATAATAAAATGATCAATTTATAACGATGAACGACAGAACAATTCTTACCTATTTTTTGTTCAAACAATATCTCATTGTACACAAAAGGAACCCATAATGTGTACATTGTATAATAGTTTAATTGTGCAATAAAAGCTAAATATAAAGATCATTCTCACTGTACTGCACTTTCAAAATAATAAAAAAAGCAATTGTGCACAAAAATGAGAAATTTCATTGTCGTACCAAAATAACTGTTAATGTTGGTTAGTCTCAGTGTTTCAATCAATGTAGTTCTTCCAAATATGAGACTTTTAGCTAAAATAAAGGTTTTGAACTCTTAAATATCATTTTTGACAATTTTTAATGTGCCCCTCTGATTAAACACTGGCCCCTCCTTGGCCCCCACAGTAAAAATGGTCTAGAACCGCCACTGATTTCTGGATTAACTGTGATTTAGGAGAAGCCAAGTTGGCCAGAGCCACCACACGGTGATGTCACACTATGGTTCTGAGTCATGGCTGATGAAAATAGAAAATCCTTTAGGATGTATAACTGGCAGTTGGCCTCCAGCTGATTGAAAGTTGGTTGGAGTAAGGGAACATCTTAAAATGTGATGTTTTGTTTTTTTTGTTTTTTTTGGGGGGGTGTCACAGGTCTCTTGACCAATGATGTGACCTGTAGGAGTCATAAACGCAAGGCATTCTGGGAGATGTTCCTTATCAGAGAACAAATTGGAGGTGAAATGCCAATATGTGAGTTAAATCAGAATGTTGTTGCATTTTCGTCCACAAATGTTAAAGTCCACAAATGAACCCAAGATTCACCTTTGGTTCCATCACAACAGTTGAAATCAACCTTCCACCAATCTTGTTCATCAGGATTTAACTTAACAAATAGTTGTACTTTTTTTATCCGCTGTGGTTACAAATTATATGCACAGCCATGCCCATTTCTTTAAAAGACATTCTTTCATTTACAAAGGGTTGCAATAGCAGCAAATGTCAAAGAGGGAGAATTATGTGTGACAAACAGAAATATGAACGCTCTACAAGAATCATTTGGCATACAGATGAGAGGGCACTTCAACATTTTCAAAAAACTGCAGTTAGTGCTAGTGTGTCATTGCCCTGCCGTGTTGTTAGCTATTCTGATTCCAGACTTCTGAATCGCCGCCAAAATCTCAGACCTTCTTGGTGATCCAAATTAAGTGAAAACAAAATCAATTATTTTTATCATGCTAATTGTTGAGCATATTGTGACATTTAATGTCCATCAACTGACGACACATTATCTATTTTTTCATGACAAATTGTGGAGCACCTTCCAAAGTAAAATCATTATATATATATATATATATATTATATTATATTATATTTAAATAATATTTAAATTATATTATATTATATATATATATATATATATTATATTTTATTATATTTAAATAATATTTAAATAATATTATATTACATTATATATATATATAATATTATATATAAATTATATTATATATATATATATATTATAATATAACACTGTGCCCATTAAATAATATATATATATATATATATATATATATTATAATTTAACACTGTGCCCATTAAATAATATATATATATATATATATATAATATTATATTTAAATAATATATATATATATATATATATATATATAATATTATATTTAAATAATATATATATATATATAATATTATATATGAATAATATTATATATTATATATATATATATATATATATATATATATATATATATATTATAACATTTAAATAATATTGTATCCCTGTAAGAATACATTAAAGGAGCTGAAAGACCTCATGTAGTATGAGTATAATATAATGTCATGTAATTGTCACAGGCCTGGTGATGGATAACTGTTAACCTGTGGCTGTAATATATAACTATATGGAAATAAAATGTATGTTCACTGTGCTGGTACATACAGTCTGCCTGTCATAGTGCAACAACAAACAGCAGACATCTTGTTTTTTATTCTACCAAAAGCACAGTGTTCCCAGCAGCTTGTGTCGTATTATAGTCATCTATTATGGCTTATGTCTGTTTACAGTAGTTGGACAGCAGAGGGCAGAAGGAGGTTGGGGAACCAAAACCATCACAGCACTGAGAAGAGTCCTTATATTTTACTCTGTTCACATTTTTTATATCAAGAATAAACATACAGTAGTATACTGAATAAAAGATTCAAGGTCCAATTTAGAATAGAATGAATGTACTTATTTTCCCAAGCTCCCAAGCATATTGAACAGATATAACGATACACAACCAAAATGTGCAACTGTCATTACATTTTTGATCCAAAGGAGACACTGCATATTCATATGTAAAACAAAGAGTTTTAGTATAATCCCCAAATAGTAAAAAAAGTACATTTTGAATGTATAAATGCGTAGGAATTTTTGTTTTATTTATGAGTCTGTAATTGAAAATAGAGTTTTGATGTCAGTCTTTGGTTGAAGGCTGATAGAACATTTAATGACCAACTTTGCAAAAAAGCTTTGGTGTGCTGCTTCTGAAGACTAATTTGACAAATTTCTTCTGAGCATGGAGCATGCAGAGGTTAAAGGTAAATTTAAAAAAAAGCCCACTGTAATAAATCTGCAGAATGTGAAGTCAGGGGAAAGTAATTAATTAAAGATAACACTTTTGATGATGGCTTGAGACTGTGTCACTTCACTTCAACCAAGTGAATTTGTTTTTTTCACCTCGTCAGTCATCACTGTGCCCTTTCTGTACACACCTGTTTAATTTAAATGAGATTAGAGCATTAGTTTGACATGTACATCAATGAGGATGAAGCAGTCAGACCAGTATAACAGAAACAACAAAGGGACTTGTACGGTTCCCTGTGTGACACCACATGCTACCGATCAAACTTATTGTCATGACGACATACATCAGACTCCAATCACACCGAGATGCATCATGTGCTCCACATCACACCACCATATTATATCGTTTTTTAAAATGCGCATAAAAGTTTGAATATTTTCAACTTTTCAGTGCACGGTGGGCACTGGCTGATACAGGTTTATCACATACTGTATATAAAATACCCATAGGTGTCACACCGTGGTGAGGTCTTGGGTTTTTTATGTTTTGGTCTCGTCACTGCTTTTATTTTGAAAAGTAACTCTCCTCTCGTTTCAGATCACCTGCCCCTCCCTGTGTGTGTCACCTGCCTGAGTGTCTCCCCTAATTACCAATTGTGTTCACCTGGTGCTCCCTCCCTCATGTGTTAAATAGTCTGTGTCTCCCTTGTCCTGTGCCAGTGTGTCGTTTTTCGTCTCGCCAGCATTTCCACAGTTCTTGTCATCACCACAGTCATCTGCCTTGCTTCGTTTTCAAGTTTGTTCTCCTCGTAAGAGTGATTTTCTTTTGTAAATTTTCACAGCTTAGCTGCTCCCTTAGTTTGTTAGTTGTTTAGATTGCCTTTTGTTATTCCTCTTTAAGAGTGATTTTGAGTTATTTAGTTTTTGCCCTTAGATTGTTCCTCCATTTTACGGAGTGATTTTTAGTTTAGTCTTTTTCCCTGTTTAGATTTTCCTCCCTTTTGGAGCGCCTTTTGTTTATTAGTATTTTAGTTTGTCCCTTTTATCCCCCTTTCCCTTGTCTAGTTATTTGTTCTTTACCCCATAGGATAGTTTGCCCTGAGATCAGGATAGTCAGGAGTTTAGTGTTTTTTCCCTCTTTGTAGGGATTATTATTGTTAGGTCCTTTAGACTGTTAATGTTCATAGCCTTTTTGTTTCCTCTGTTCGGGGAGTTCCTCTTGCTGACCAAGTATCTAAATAAAGTGCTTTTGACATACTCTGATACATCTCTGCGTCTGAGTCCTGCTTCGAGCCCGGCCTGACAATAGGTAATGGACATACATATATATATATATATATATTTCTTTTTTTAACTTCTTAAGTGTCCTTGTTCTATTCTGTCTTTTTTTCTATTGTTGTTTTTATTTATGCTACCTCAGTATTTTATTCTATTGTATTTTATTGTACTTGAATATCAGACTGCTGTGACAACCGAATTTCCCTTCGGGGATGAATAAAGTAATCTGTCTGTCTGTCTGTCTATTAAAAATATCTATATGATGAAAATGTATATGGTTTTATATGTTGTAACCATATATGTCTAATATATTGTGGCGATTACACCTTTTTGACAATGAGGCAGAGATACCAGACAATATACAGAATATATATATATATAATAAAGCAGTCAGGCTTTACTACCTTACCGGTTTCATTCATTCATTTATTATGCGAGAGGCAGGGGTACACCCTGGACAGGTCGCCAAACAATAACGCTCTCATTCACACCTACGGGCAATTTAGAGTCACCAATAAAACCTAAGTGCATGTTTTTGGACTGTGGGGGGAAGCCGGAGAACCTGGTGAGAACCCACGCTGACACGGGTGGTCATTTTGTGTCTTTTTTTGGTCATCTTGTGTCGTTTTTGGTCATTTTGTGTCTTTTTTGGTCATTTTGTGTCTTTTTTTGGTCATTTAGTGGTCAATTTGTGCCTTTTTTGGTCAATTTGTGTCTTTTTTTTAGTAATTTTGTGTCTTTTTGTTAGTAATTTTGTGTCTTTTTTAAATAATTTTGTGGTCAATTTATGCCTTTTTTGGTCATTTTGTGTCTTTTTTAGTCATTTTGTGTCTTTTTTGGGTCATTTTGTGCCTTTTTTAGTCATTTTGTGTCTTTTTTTTGGTCATTTTGTTTCGTTTTTGGGTGATCTGAACTGTGCGTGTGAGATTCTGTTCAGTGAGTGGGGGTCGCGGACAACATGCATGTTAAATTGGGGGTCGCGACTCAAAAAGGTTGAGAACTACTGTCTTATGTGTTAGTTTCATGGAGGCTTCCACCATTTAGAGAGAGCACATCCCCGTCGACAACATGTAACTGCCCCATAGTGCGTGGGTCCCTGTTCATCAGGAGCACCATGCTGTTTTGCCCAAAGTGTTTTTGAATCGGTCACATGGTGCTTGTAGCGACACGTGTCGCTGTGATCAGGGCCTCTCTTGTTTCAGCAGGTGCACCAAAACAACACTGCGTATGTTCTTGATTCAATTCAATTCAATTCAACTTTATTTATAAAGCGCATTTCATGCACAAGGCAGACTCTATGTGCTTCACAATGGATATACATAATTACAGTTAAAAAACAAAACAACAGAAAACAAACAAAAACAAACAATTAGAAAAAATCGTGTGTGTGAAAAAAGTGCAGGTAGACAAGCTACACTGTAAAAAATGTTTGTAGAAATGACAGTAAAACACTGTAAAATGGCATTCAGAAATGGGGCGTAAAATTAAAAATTGTGTATCACTGTACTAGACACTTTTAATTACCGTAAATCAAGGAATAGCACAATTTTTACTTTTACTGTCATGAACTGTAGGAACCACACAGTTTTGCTGTAAAAATATAACATTTTCATGCAAAGTTAATGGAGAAATGCCATGATGTCACAATGTCACAATTACCCTAAAAATAACGAAAATATTCAGTCTAAATTACAGTTTTTGCTGATATTTACATTTAAATTTACAGTAGAAAACTCACTCACTGCATTTTTTACGGTGAAGTTCTGGCAACCACAGCTGCCGGTAATTTACCGTAAATTTAACAGATTATTTTTTACACACTGTAAAAAAAAAAGTAGTTTTTACGGTAAAAAAACGGCAGCTGTGGTTGCCAGAACTTTACCGTAATAAATACGGTGCAACTTGGTCTAATATTACGGTAAAATGATATTAGCACTGTTGATTTCATGTTTAAGATTGCCATTTTATTCCATATTTTACTGTATAAATAAAATGTTTTTTCCATTAAAAGAAACACTGTTTTGCCATACAATTGACAAGAAAATACTTTATTAATGCCGCATAAATTAAAGATTTATTACAGTATATTTTTGTTAGATATATGGCGTTTAAAACAACAGTAAGAACAAGTATTTTTTACAAAAAATAAAAGCAAAAATGACAGTGATGGCTTATATATTAGCCCACAGTTTATTGCCAGTGTATTTTACAGTGGAGTAATGTATTTATTTATTTATTTTAACTGTAAAAATACTGTTTGGGCTGATATATACATTTACAGTGTTTCATTGTTACTGAAACTGAATTAAACTATTTATCATTTTACGGTCTTTTACTGTCATGGTTTAGCAGTTTTTCACCGTAAAATCTACAGACATTTTTTACAGTGTATGCCATATTCACCACATATACACTTACTTACTCACACATGTGCACCCACTCCCACAACCACACACGCACACACACAGTTCAACCGAATGCTGTTGAAAAAAGATTTTTAATCTGTTTTTATAAATGGCTACTGATGTGGCATGTTTAACTGAGTCAGGCAGGGCGTTCCACTTTCTTGGGGCATAAACACTAAAAGCTGCTTCTCCTTCTTTGGATCTGGTGTGAGGGATGAGTAAGTTGCCGCTGCCTGTTGACCGAAGTGTTGTTGCTGGGGTGTAGGTGATGAAAATATCTGTGATGTACTGAGGTGCAAGGCCGTGAGGTGCTTTATAAACCAGGAGCAGTATTTTGAAATCGATTCTTGTTCTAACGGGTAACCAGTGCAGAGATTTAAGAACGGGTGTGATGTGTTGATATTTCTTGGTGCCAGTGAGAATACGCGCAGCTGCATTTTGAATTAGTTGTAACCTTTGAATACTTGATTTGGAGATTCCAGTGAATAAACCATTGCAGTAATCTAGTCCAGCTGTTCTCAACCTTGGGGTCGGGACCCCAATTGGGGTCGCAAGATGATTTCTGGGGGTCGCCAAATCATTTTGAACACAACATTTTTGGTTATTTTGGGGTTTTTTTTGTCATTTTGTGTCTTTTTTTTGTCATTTTGTGTCTTTTTTTTTGTCATTTTGCGTCTTTTTTTTGTTGTTGTCATTTTGTGTCTTTTTTTTGGTCATTTTGTGTCTTTTTTTTAAGTCATTTTGTGTCCTTTTTTTTGTCATTTTGTGTCATTTTGTGTCTTTTTTTTGTCATTTTGCGTCTTTTTTTTTTGTCATTTTGTGTCTTTTTTGGTCATTTTGTTTCCTTTTTTGGTCATTTTGTGTCTTTTTTTAGTCATTTTGTTTCTTTTTTGGGTGATCTGAACTGTGCGTGTGAGATTCTGTTCAGTGAGTGGGGGTCGCGGACAACATGCATGTTAAATTGGGGGTCGCTACTCAAAAAGGTTGAGAACTACTGATCTAGTCTACTTGTTATAAATGCGTGGATTAATTTTTCTGAGTCGGATTTTGACAGAAATCCTCTCAATTTAGAGATATTTTTGAGATGATAGAAAGATGATCTGGTGATGTGATTGATATGACATGAAATTTAGATTGCTGTCGATAATTACACCCAGATTCCTTGCTTCAGTTTTGCTGTCGAGAGAGAGAGAGAGTTGAGATGTGCTGCAATTTTCTGTCTATGAGCCTGTGCACCAAAGATAAGTATTTCTGTTTTGTCTTTGTTTAGTTGTAAAATATTTTTGTGACATCCATTGATTAATGTCTTTGATACACTGAGTGAGGGGTGTTATGGGTGATAGGTCATCGGGGTGTAGTGAAATGTAAAGTTGTGAATCATCTGCATAATTATGATAACTTATTTTATGTTTGCGTATGACATGTGAGAGTGGAAGTGTAGCGGCTTAGCACTCTCTCTGCGTTGTGTCATTTAGTTGAAACGAGGACATTTGATTGGCATCCAGCCATTTATTCTGGTAATAGACAATAACAGGTGCATCCCTCATTAAACCACAAGGTCCGAATGCCTCAATTGCATTACAATAAACACAAAATACAAAAATCATACCTGGTAATAGACAATAACAGGTGCATCCCTCTGAAAAATATAAAATTAAAAGACACTGTCAAGTTTCTACTAAAATAAAGTGTAATTAAATTAATATATAAAAAAAAGACGGAGCTCATAGTCCGTAACCTTACCATTACACCACAAGGTCCGAATGCAGCTGCCCCCGGGGTGCACGACACTAAACCCCAGGGGTGCTGCGTTCAATACCCATGGTTATTTAGAGATGGCAAGTGGAATCACTAATGACCTGATTAACTCTGTTACAGAAGCATGTAGAGATTGAACAGTAGTGGTCCTAGAATTGACCCTTGTGGTACCCCGCATGTACTGTTCATTTTGTTTGAGTAAAATTCACCAATGGAGACGTAAAACTGCCTATCCTGAAGGTAGGTTGGTTCTGAACCAGTTTAGAACTGGGCCAGACAGACAAACCAACCCACCTTTCGAGTCTTTCCAGTAAGATATTATGGTCAACGGTGTCGAAAGCAGAGCTAAGGTCGAGTAGAACGAGAATGGAAATTTTTTTGGAGTCTGTGTTTATATGTAGATCATTTAGGATTTTAATAAGTGCTGTTTCTGTGCTATGGTGGGGACGGAAACCAGACTGATACGTATCTAAGAGGCTATTTGACGCTAGATAATTCTTGGGCTGAATGTAAACTGTTTTTTCAAGTATTTTACTAAGGAATGGTAGGTTGGAGCAGAGCCGGCCCAAGCCTCCATGGGGCCCTAAGCAAAATTAAATTTCGGGGCCCTCTATTTCTGCCAATAATATTGATTGTTGATCATTAACACACCTACTACAAACTCATTGCGGCTCTGGCAGTGTTGTTTACATTATGCTATTGTCAGCCTGATATGTCTTCACACATTTAAGGGGGTGTCCCAGTTAATTACATAAATAATACCAATGCAATAATGATACAAATGTTACCAATGAATGAATGATGTCCAGGGTGTCACATGTGTTTTTTAATCTAAAAATGTATCACATTCAACTATAGAGTGACTTGGGGTTGATTTACACAACAATCCAAATGGTAAAGCATTATTTTTACTGTAAAAGTGTCATCTGGTTTATTATTTTTGAAAAACGTGAAAACATTCCTTTATCTTGGCGTTGTTGACATAAAATTGTATTTTTGTTGAATAATATATCTTTGATCATATAGAAAGTGTCACTCATGCATGCAAAATATTAAACAAAATATGTACATATTTTTTGTTAATTGCTCTTGGGGGCCCCCTAGTGGCCACGGGGCCCTAAGCAGTCGCTTAGTTCGCTTATGCCTTGGGCCGGCTCTGGGTTGGAGATGGGCCTGTAATTTGCAATGACACTTTGATCCAGATTGTTTTTCTTCAGAAGTGGTTTGATGACAGCTGTTTTTAGTGATGTGGGAAATATACCTGAGTGAAGAGACGTGTTAATGATATGTAAAACCTCTGGTGCTAAGCAGTTAAAGACATTTTTGAAAAATGCAGTTGGGAGAGGATCCAGGCAGCAGGTGGAGGACCTGAGCTGACCAACAATATCACCAAGTTCTATCAGATTTAAACAGTTAAAATGAGGCATGACACAGGTGGAGTTTCTGGAGAAAGGAAGTTCAGTTGTAGGTTTTAGGGCAGTAATGTTTTGTCTAATAGTAATAAATGGTCTAGGGCCAAAATATATTACCGATCTGCTGATACCTTATGAGCCGTCCAGAGCCCTTAGGTGGTCTGGGACAGGTCTACTTACAGTCCCCAGAGTTATATATATATTAGGACTAAACAAGGAGAAGCAGCGTTTAGTTTTTATTCTCTGGAACAAACTCCCAGAGAACTTGAGGTCTGCTGCAACTCTCAGCTCTTTTAAATCAAGTCTGAAGACTTTTCTGTTTCCATTTTAACCTGTAATTTTTATTCATTCACTTTTAAATGTTTTATTCATTCACTTTTAAAAATAAATACATTTTTATTCGCTTTTAAATGTCTTCTAATGTGTTTTATGTATTTTAATCTTGCCCCTGTAAAGCACTTTGAATGGCCCTGTGTCTGAATTGTGCTATATAAATAAACTTGCCTTGCCTTGCCTTGCCTAATGATTTTATTATTAAAGAAAGAAGCAAATTGATCACATTGTACTGAGGACAATATTTCTGAATGGTGGAAGGTGGGTTAACAAGTCTGTCAACAGTGGAGAAAAGCACTTTACTATTATTAATATTTTCATTGATGATTTTAGAAAAGAATGATTGTCTGGCTTGTTTAATTGCTTTGTTGTATTCATTCAGTTAATCCTTATAGATGTCACTGTGAATGTGAAGTCTTGTTTTCAAGTGTCTGATGTCCACTCCATTTCTCCAGGGAGCCTTTTGTTTTTTTTTACATATTGAGTTTTAAGCGGTGCAATTTTGTGCACACACTCTGTATTTTTGAGTTGAAGTTGTCCACACGGTTCCCAGTTGAAGATGTCATGGACAACTGATGAAGTGAAAGCCTGTAGAAGACCTTACAGTTAACCCTTAATAGGGCACTCGTTGAAATACTTGCAATTTCCAAATTTCAACCCTAGAGAATATTGGAGGATATTACATACTGCCAGAATGTGTAAAAAAAAAAAACATACGGACCCGGGGAGGGGGGTAATATTTTGAGAAAAAAGTTTACGAGATTAAAGTGGCAAATGTACGAGAAATACATGTGCAGATTTATGAGATTTAAAGTGGTGAATCTGCGAGAAAAAAGTTGCTTTTTTCTCACTTTTTTCTTGAAAATCCGCGACTTTTTTTCACACAGATTTGCCACTCTAAATCTCTTAAAGCTGCAACTTTTTTTCTTGCCACTTGCCACTTAAATCTAGTAAATTTGCCACTTTTTTCTCGAAATCCATGTGGTTCTACAACCAAACAGAGAGACATGGGGACCCCATTTTGATATCCACTGAAGTTACCAAATATAGTTCTTCGCCCGATAAAGGGTTAAGAACAAAACCCAAACAATGATCTTTCCCTCAAGCTTATCAGGTTGTTCTTGTACCCAAACCTCAGCAAGCCTCAACCACAGCGAGGTTACCCAGAAATTAGAAATCAATATAACCGCAGTGCTTTTATTTTGAAAAAAAAAAATAGCAAACATTAGCACTAGCTAACAACACTTTTACTACAGTTAAGACAACAAATATAGCCACTAATATGTATGACAGAATAAAATAAACTCTAACAAACCTTGTGTCCTGTCAGTCAGCCACTATAGAAGCCTTTTGATACTTTATATCAACTTTATATGAATTACAACACACTCCTTATTATTTACCGTTCGTTTTTTCATTTAACCGTTCTACCGGTTATTTCCTGTCACTGCCTTTCAAAATGAAAGCACCTGTTTCATACTTGACGGTACTTTTTCAAAATAAAAGCACCTCAACATTGTTAAACACCTTGAAAATGTACAAACATGAAAAACAAGCTATATAATACAAAAACATAAATAGGAAGCTTACTAAAGGACATTTACAGTTGTGTTTAAAATAAATGGAATAGTGATATAGTGATTGGAGTATTTACTACTTTTTACTGCTATACTTGATTTACTCCACATTAACAGTCTCATCATAACATGTGTTCCTATCAGTAGCAGCTCAAAACCAGATAATTTACTGTATTTTATAAAGCGATTACATTAATATTGAGCAGAATTTAGTTCAAAGTTTTGGTCCGGCCCCTGCAACCTTCGTGGTATTGGTCATGTGGCCCCTTGGGAAAATTAATTGCCCACCCCTGGTCAAGATGGTGTCAGTGTATGAGCATGATGTAGCTTTAGTATGTTGTATGTCAAGTATGTGATGTAATAGTGCAGGCTCAACTCAAAAATTAATATCAAAATATTCCTGTTCACATATTCATCTTTATGTATGAAAAAGTGATTTCATAGATAACCCATACATCTAAAACTATATATTTAAATGTATCCCTATAACTTAAACCATATCATATCATATCATATATTATAATGCTAAATATGACTGATGTGTTGTTCTTTGACATCTTCATCCATGCTTATTGTAACACATGCCAGGCTGTGTTGAATGGAGAGATCTTAAAATATTTAGTTTGTGAGCTTTAATACCAATCTGAGCTTCACTTTGCTTTGCTTCGCTGATATTCAGTGACAGTTTAAAAAAAGAAAGAAAACAACTTGGTCTCCATCAGATTACTACGTATGTACATTTAATGACAAAAATCAGTATTCCCCACATACGCCAAGGCATTGTTATTCATATAGAACCTTTCATTAGAGGAAACTCAATGAGCTGCACATTAAAAAGGATAGAACAAGTGGCATCATCGTTTCTAAAATGCAAGATCATATTTTTTCTAAATGTAAAAGCAGACAGTTAGAGCCTCTAGAGGCTTCCAAATCTGCAAGAATTGAATACAGTAATTGAATGTTTTTCACTGGACCTCAGGCTATTTGTAGTCAAGGCTGGTTAACAAGGAGACGAGTGGGTGCATGTGCTCCACGGTGCACAGGGCTGTGTCCTTGTAGTCCTTTGTAAACAGAATGGAATGGAAACATGTAAACAAGTGCAATTTGCTGCGGTTCATTCAACCTCTCCGACCCCGCTGACCTGCAGCCACACGGAACAATGCTAACAAGGTCGGATATTCAGATTTTTGTTGAAATTAGTATGAAATTATGTACAAAACATCTACATGACATCTAATGAAGAGGTGAATCTCCATGCAGAAATGTAATTTTTTTCCATATGTTGAATTTAATTTTAAATGTACCGTGTGTCTATATTAACCCTATAAAGCCAAGTGTATCATATTAGATACAGTAATTTTTGAGACCTCTACATCATCAAAAACCTGATGTAAACATGTGTTGAAGATAAACAAACTGAGCAACAAATTGCACAAAAATACCAGATGTAGCAAAAATGATATGCAGGTTCCACGAGTGGATCAGTCATTGCTGCATTAAAAAACTTCATATCTGCAGATGTATGATGTTGTGTTATATGGAAAAAATATGTATTTTGCATGGTTGAGGAAAAAGGAAAAGTCAAATTCTTAATAGGTTAAAAATGTTAGGGTTTATATGTTTTTGTTAGTTCGAGAAAAACAAACTGTGAGCAACAAAATGCACAAAAAGACCTGATGTATCAAATATGATACAAATTAGAATTCAAAAAAAATTTACAAAAATTGAATTTTCTGGCAATTATTTCATGGTTCAGGCTTTATAGGGTTAAGTGAAAATGTGTACAGTGTGTAGTGTACATATGTGCAATCTCTGTATGAAACCTATTACAAATTGGAAGAATTCCATATATTGGCATACATGTCTAGCCCATACTAATATAAATGTTTATGTGTAATACATTTGTTAACATATATGTCACGTAAATAATTATGTATACAAATAATATCTATAACATATATGCCACGTAAATAATTATGTATACAATGTGTGATATATGTGATATTTGTATACAAAGTGTGATATATGTGATATATATATTCAATCAATATGTGCTGTGTGTGAGTCTGAGTGTGTGTTTGTGTGCGTGCATGACTAAATGCATGTTTGTGTATGTATACTTACAAATGTGTATGTGGGGGAGGGAGGGGTGGGTTTTGTTATTTTTATTGTTTTGTTTTTATTCTTTTTTTTTTTGTAAAGCACTTTGTGTTGCATTTTTATGTATGAAAAGCGCTATATAAATAAAGTTTGATTTGATTTGATTTGATATGTCACAATTCATAACATAACCTTACAGTATTTTTATAGACATGTTGTTTTCATAAGCTTGCATATATAAATAAACCATGCAAAAATTCACAATATAGGTATTTTTGATCTGATATATCATATATATCCTATATATATCCTTCTCAAAGCCCATCAATATACTTAATGTTGATATTATATATATATACACTGTATATTGTCTGGTATTTCTGCCTCATTGTCAAAATGACGTATATGGTTACAACATATAAAACCGTATTCATTTTCATCATATAGATATTTTTAATATGTGTCCATTACTTATGGGTATTTCATATACAGTATGTGATAAACCTGTATCTTCATATATCAAGAGGATTTATATATGTGCTAATAGGTTACATGTTATGCAACATCACTCTTGTCACTTTTTCTTTAAATATGGATGTCTTGTATTTGTTTAAAAAATTTTTTTTATTGTGTTACCTCATTATTACCAGGTGAAGTCAAACAGAGCTTCATTGTACATCCTGTATGATGACAATAAAGATTCATTCATTCATTCACATGATCATGTTATCACTGTCAGACTGTGTGAGTGGCATTTTTCCAGCTTCGACTCTACTTAAGGGGAAATAAAAGGTTAAAACTGAAAGTTGAGGGGTTGAAAAACAGACAATAAATCAATAACTGTCTACTTTTACTGTGCGCCCACACATACACACAACACCAGCAACACAACTGCCGGCCTGGTGACACAGAAGTACATGCCGGTGAGCCGGAGGTTAGTGGTTCAAACACTGGGTTGCAAATCTCCCTGGGAGTGTTGTTAAACTCCCCTTTCTTGTGCAGACGGAGAGCTGAGCCTATAATTATGCGTGAGGTGTGAGTGGTCGGCCGCTTCCGTCAGCGCTGCGGCCAATAAATTTCCTACATCACATATTACGCCCTCGAGGCCCGGAGACATCCTCGCAGTGCGGTGAGACCTCTGGCCTTCAGAATTGGGATGGAACATTCAGTGTGGTTGCTATGGTAAACATAAGTCACC
This sequence comes from Centropristis striata, assembly GCF_030273125.1. Taxonomy (NCBI): domain Eukaryota; kingdom Metazoa; phylum Chordata; class Actinopteri; order Perciformes; family Serranidae; genus Centropristis; species Centropristis striata. Next base: position 3,433,028 of record NC_081522.1, read on the forward strand.
ATGGCAACCAGCGACCGCGTTCACAGAGGGGGGTGGGGGGGTCTAAATAACGCAACACCCACTCTTATTGCCCAATCGCTGTAATGCATATTCATAGTCACATGCAAGTTATTAGGGACATTTTTATTAATCTACCCACCCATCTATCCATCCATCCATCCATCCATCCTTTCATCCTTCTATCCTTTTTGGCTTGAATAAATAGTAATTACTCCGAGGCCAGTTGAAGGATGCAGCCCCCGCCTGCTCTCAGCTAGATTGTAATGGGTTCATAAGCGCTGCTGATTGAATTGATTGCCACAGTTAGAGTCTCGCTGAGATGTACAATGGGGTGAAATATGCAGAGCGCAGAACATTAATCAGCTCACACCAACGGGCTACAGGCTCTCATTTTATTTCAGGTACAGTTGGAAATGTATACAGTACAAGTCATGTTCGAGAAATAACAGCAAAAAAAAAAAAGACAGAATAATCACTTTTTTCTCCATTGGGTTTGACGGAGGTGTTGTCGTGCTGCCTTGCAGTTCCATCATTTCCACAGGTGCACAAAATTGTTGTTCATGAGCAAAGTAGTGCAGCTTTACCAGGATTTGCTTATACAGTTTTTTTTCCACATATATTCTCTTTGCACAATAACATGCAGAAACAAAGATATACATTCAGAAGCTATACGGTGTAGTGGTAGTTTAAAGTACTTACCTTTAAATGCAACAAAAAACAAACAAAAAAGATCCCAATTTTACAGTCCCAACTGTGGGGTCAGAAATTAAAATTATTTGGAAATGGGTCGTTGCACATCTTTGAAACTACCTCAGTTTTACCATTTTTATCATACCATAACCTATTTTTACCAATATATTTGGCTGACATCTTTTTCACCAGACCATTTTTTATCATGCTTCTCCTGTATTTCAAGGCCATCTTCTGGCGCCCTTCTATTTTTGGGAAAGTCAATAATTCCCATGGCAATGTTAAACCTTATTATCAATAATGGTCTTACATGACTCTATAAGAACTGTGTATTTGTCTGATGTTACCCAAGTTGCCAGATCGTCGAAACGCAATTCCACACTCTACATACAATTTCAACCCATCTGTCACCGCAACCTGGCAACCCACAGCCTGATGTGTGCACAGCTGATGTCTGCGCAGGCAGATGGGCTGTAGTTACCTGATCCGTACACGCTGCCCAATCTGTTCTGTGCATATGCAACTCTCAACAGAGATATGAAAGAAGCAAGCTGGCTCACTTGTCAGCTACGTCTATAATCAACTCTGGAGAAAATAATGTGTTTGATTCAGAAAATGATTATGACAACGTCAGCTAATTTGCGAAGTGGCTATGTTGGCAGCTAGCTTGGAGCCAGTAGAGAGTCACACTAAAACTAGAAAAGGCTAAAGGTGAAGAGTGAGCCAGTCAACAAATTAGCTAACGTCGGCTAACGATTGAGCCATCTTGTCCTTTGCATTTCTGTTGAGACTTGCACATGCGCAGTACAGATCAGGCAGAGTGAACAGATCAGGTAGAGACATGGGCAAGTTAACTTTTCGTAGCTGTTTGCTTTGCTGTTGTGAAAATGGCACAACAGCCTCAAAAAGTAAAACTTGTTTTGCACACGTGTCATTAAATCAATGTATAATGGTATAAACTGTTAGCTCTTGCATCGTTTTTTTCATAGTTTGTATATGGGAGGCTGCACTGCTGAAAGCTCAATTGTATATACACTTTACAAAGCAAACTGTTTCTCACAGTCAGCCATGTTTTTTTGTTCATGTTTGGCACAATTTGAGGTTGGAAATTAAAAACTGTTAAATTCCGACCTCTGACTTTGACTGGAATACGGCTTTACTACTAAAATATAGTAGTGACAGCCTATATTTTTCCCATCATGCCTGCTACTGGTCTGAATAGTTTGTTTGGCGTTTTATGTTTTAAAATGCAACTATTTTTTGTTAGTTTTTATAATGGTGATTCAGTCATTGTCCTTTCTGTGTTGGTTTTTAACCATTAGTGAAGTGGTTGCTGACAGGAATAGTAAACGGGCAGCTATGCATTTTTTCTAGTCTAGCCATTAAATGCATTTCTGTTTAGTCTGGGTTGTGTTCATTAACACATTTACTTTCCAGGAGCAAGCTGAGATTCAGAGGTGGTGATTATAATTGTAAGCAGCAGTCATATGGATGTTAAAGGTTAAAAGTGCGAACAAACAGAAAGAGTGGAGGAAGAGCTCAGGGTGGAGGCAGGTGTGACTCACTGAGGTAGACTGTGACTTGTTGTCAAGAACGTGCATGAACAACAACAAAATCACTAGTCTTCCACAACGTGTCACACTGTTCTGACAGGCTAATTATCTCACAACAGCAACCCTGTGATTGGTAGAAGGAGTGACATCAAATATTTCCTGATTAAAAAAAGGTTTTATCTGCTCTGTAGTGTTGGAATTAACTGAAACGTCAGGGGTTGAAACTGCCTGTAAAGAAAGTGCATTATTAAAAATAGTGTCAAATTAAATTTAATGACATCAACAACCATTAAAACATCGAGGATAATAAAGACAGAAATAAATTCTGACTCAATGTTAATCACACGAACACATGACACAAGCAACGTCACACTATAACCACCAACCTCAATTTGTTTATGAATCACCGTGTTATTCAGAACCTTATTTATTCATCACACATGATGTAAACATGAACATGAAGGGACATTTGGCTCCCATGTGGTGGTGCAAACAGGAACATGAGGAAACAACATACAGCGGGAGAGAAAAAGCAACCATGATGAATTAATTTAGGAGAGCGTCCCTGCTGTCTGAGCTGGTAATAATGCACCGATAAGTCTCTCCGTGGCTATTTCAATGTGGATCCCTCTCTGCTATAAGCCGGGCTGGAGCGTGGAGAGAGATTTCAGCAGCACACACACACACACACACACACACACACACACACACACACACACACAGAGCTGAGCAGAAAGTTGTGACAGAGCGGCTCTTTTAATAACAGAAGAGTAAAAGGACACAGGTTTAATCTCCTGGTATTGGTTCTCTAAAGCACTGCCAATAAAGTTGGATCTCTGCAGGATAAGGGAGAGGAGACCAGAGAAGACGGCAGTGTAAAAAGGAAAGTAAGGAAAGGATGGGAGCAGAAAGGAACAGAAAAGTGAACTGGAAGGAAAGAAAAAAGAAGCTAATGAAAGGTAAAAGGAGGAAAGATTGTAGAGGAAAACAAGGAAAAGGGACACAAGGAAACAAAGAAGACAGGGAAGGAAAGTAAGGAAAGGATGAGAGCAGAAAGGAACGGAAACGTCAGTTGGAAGTAAAGAAAAAAGAGGCTAATGAAAGGTAAAAGGAGGAAAGATTGTAGAGGAAAACAAGGAAAAAGGACACAAGGAAACAAAGAAGACAAAATAGGAAAAAAAGGAGAGGAAACAAGAAAAATGGCATAAGCAAAGGAAGGGGTAGAAGAGGAAAGAATAGAAAAAAGGACAGGAAAAATGAAAGGTAAAAGGAGGAAAGATTGTAGAGGAAAACAAGGAAAAGGAAGACAAGGAAACAAAGAAGACAGGGAAGGAAAGTAAGGAAAGGATGAGAGCAGAAAGGAACGGAAACGTCAGTTGGGAGGAAAGAAAAAAGAGGCTAATGAAAGGTAAAAGGAGGAAAGATTGTAGAGGAAAACAAGGAAAAAGGACACAAGGAAACAAAAAAGACAAAATAGGAAAAAGGAGAGGAAACAAGAAAAATGGCATAAGCAAAGGAAGGGGTAGAAGAGGAAAGAATAGAAAAAAGGACAGGAAAAATGAAAGGTAAAAGGAGGAAAGATTGTAGAGGAAAACAAGGAAAAGGAAGACAAGGAAACAAAGAAGACAGGGAAGGAAAGTAAGGAAAGGATGAGAGCAGAAAGGAACAGAAACGTCAGATGGAAGGAAAGAAAAAAGAGGCTAATGAAAGGCAAAAGGAGGAAAGATTGTAGAGGAAAACAAGGAAAAAGGACACAAGGAAATTAAAAAAAATAGGAAAAAGGAGAGGAAACAAGAAAAATGGCATAAGGAAAGGAAAGGGTAGAAGAGGAAAGAATAGATAAAAGGACAGGAAAAAAGTAAAGTAAGGAAGGAATAAGAAAGATAATGAAATATATAAAGGAGAGGGAAAAAATAAAAAGATGAGAGGAGCAGAGAGGAAAAGAGGAGGGAAAAGGAAATGCAAACGAGAGGGAATAAAGCAGCGGGATGAGCGTTTTCATGTTCAGCAGTTATTCAAGTCAAACATCACAACACTATTTGTGGGTGCAGGTTGTGTTGTGAATGACAAATATCCTGTAAATGGATGATAATGGCTTGTTTAGCTGTAGCCCGCCTACAGCGTCTCTGCTCCATCCTATTTCCTGTTAATATCGCTGGCTTCAGCCTCGCTGACCTCTCCGCCGTTCTTCTATTTCTATTAATCTTTAATGGCGGGTAAACGGCCCCGCGCCACACACTGACCGACATGACTTTCCCACCTCATTACTGTCCTGGAGGAGAGAAGGGAACAACAAAAAAAAATCACTTATTTGTCTGAAAATGTACTGAGGATGTGGACCTTCTGTGATATTTGTAGTGCTTTGTTTTGTCTGCGCCAAGATGTTTCAAGCCTCGGTGAAATCCTTCTCTTTAATTACAGCCGGGATGGATGAGATGTGTAACTTCTCTTCTCTAATGGCGGCCATCTTCCCCGGGCTGATGGTTTTACTGTGAGGCACAGCAGAGAGCAGCAGAGCAATAAAGTTAACAATTTTCTGTGGTTTTTGTGCTCTTTTCTTTTCTTTTTTTATACCTTGTCTGTCAGGTCAATGGTGTGTTGCCTACAGTACACACACAGGGACACACACACACACACACACACACACTGGTGCCCTGCTTGCTGATCTCAACAAAGGTCTGTGACACCGTGACATTTGGAAGTAGATGAAATGACCGTGAGGGTCGGGGAGTGCCGCGCTCCATGTTTTACTGCTGGGGGACAAGAGCTCTTAAGACCTGAAAAGAACACACACACACACACACACACACACACACACACACACATCTCTTTTGGACCTCAATACCTGGCTTCAATACCTTTCTATTCATGGCCCCGCTCTCTGGGAGCTCTGCTCTGCCTTTCAGGTCCTCATTGGGGACGAGGCACTACAGGACCAAATCTCAGTCTGAGGCCCATTAAGGAGCAGGGCCCGAGGCTGTTGAGCTGTTAAATGTATAATTTCAATTTTGTATAATACTATACCACTGGAAGAAAACTTCATATCTGAAATCTAGGTCACACGTTCTTATTTTTACCCATGACATGGATGATTGATGTCTGAAATCACAGAACATGGAAAATGGATTTCACTATTTTGCATATTAAAATACACTGAAGAGGATTGTGGGAGGTTTTGTATCGGGGTGAAAAAAAACACCCGAGCTGTTGTTTTACAAGCTTAAAAGCGTGTGGTTAGTTTGAAATCACAGCTTTAAACAGGATTAATACTGTTTTCTTAAAACCAAAAAAAAAGAGGGGTTATCCTCAATTTCCTCCTTTAATTGATTTTCACATCCTGGGTGCTAACGAGATGAAGCTTTGGTGTTGCTGCTTCACTTCCACAGATCATTTATTAGCCGAAGAGCATATGTAGCGCTTCTCTGCATTATACACTGTAAAAAATGTCTGTAGATTTTACGGTGAAAAACTGCTAAACCATGACAGTAAAATGATAAATGAGTTAATTCAGTTTCAGTAACAATGAAACACTGTAAATATATATATCAGCCAAAACAGTTTTTTTTATATACATAACTCCACTGTAAAATACACTGGCACCTTGTTTGTAACAAAATATATTGTAATATATATACAAGCCATCACTATAATTTTTGCATTTATTTTTTGTAAAAATACTTTTTCTCACTTTTAAATGTACTAAACACCATATCTCTAACAGAAATATACTGTGATATTTAATGTTAAAATCTCTGTATTATGCGGCATTTATAATTATAATTAGTATTTGTATTTTCTTGTCAATTATATGGCAGAACAGAGTTCCTTTTGATTGAAAAACTTTTTCTTTTTTACAGTAAAATATGGAATAAAATGGCAATCTTAAACATGAAATCAACAGTGCTAATATCATTTTACCGTAATATTAGAAAAAGTTGCACCGTATTTATTACGGTAAATTTCTGGCAACCACAGCTGCCAGGTTTTTACCGTAAAAACAACAGGGTTTTTTTTTTACAGTGTAGGGTTTCTCTTTCTTTTGTCTGGTGTCAACAAAACCCAGCAATAAACACCTAATATGTCATAATCCATGGCTGAAAATAGTCCCCCAACAGTATTGACAGTTTTGGTCTTTTTATAGAGTTTGCTAAGAAAAACAGAGATGTTTGACATTTGACTCCCCCTTTTTATTGTTTGTTGTATTCTGTGGATCTCAAAGGTTGTTGTTGTTGTTTTATATTGTATATTTGATCCTTGACATTCAGAATTTTTAGTTGTTTTTTTTATTTTTTTATACATGAGTGCCAGGTGTGCATTAGACAGCACCTAGAGAAGCAAATGTAAAAGCTTTAATCAAGTGGCAACTTGTTAAATATCAGTATATATATAAAACAGCGTATCATCACTGACATTTACTTCAATGAAGATGTCACAGGTTGCTTCTTAAAATACCCTTTACAGTTGTAATTTTAAGCAGGAATAGTCATCCCAGATTCTAAAGAGAAAACTAAGGGACTGTATGAAAATTATATATATATATATATATATTTTACCATTCTTCTGGCCTTCGCAGTATTGTTCCTCTGAATTATTCTTCACTGGTTTATTAAAAATCTACAACAATAATAAAACATAGTACTGTGTAACATAAAGTATAGTAAGATAATGTAACATGCAATACAGTATAACTTAGGGTAAGATATCACATGTAGAATATTTTATTATTAATATTTATTTATTACACTATATAACATACAGTCATGGAAAAAAATATTAGGCCACTTTTTTCCTTCAATTTCTTGTTAATTTTAATGCCTGGTACAACTAAAGGTACATTTGTTTGGACAAATATAATGAAAACAACAAAAAATAGCTGATCTCAGAGCTCAGAATTTAATTTAAGAGCTGATATCTCGCCATTTTCCATGCTTTTCATAACCAAAATCATTATCAAGGGAACCATGGCATCTTAAATTAAACTCTTATGAGCTATTTTTGTTTCTCATCATTATATTTGTCCAAGTACCAGTGTACCAAGCATTAAAATTAACAAGAAATTGAAGAAAACAAGGGGGGGTCTAATCATTTTTTCATGACTTTACAACCCCAATTTTCTGAAAAACTGGGAAGTTCCCTCAAATATAAATGAAACTGAATTCAATAATTTGCAACGCTTTATTCAGTGTCGTAGAATAGTTTATCAACTAATATGGTATCATGTTGCAACGTATAGTATATATTTTGTATGTTTTTCATTTGTATCAAAATATTTATAACACAATGGTGAAAAATGCTAGTAGTAATGACTCTCAAATCCCCACTGCCTAGTATAAGTTGACCTGTATGTCTAATAATATGAGTTGCATAACCTCTGTGTGGATATTTATGTAATTATTAACCATATCAAGGGATGGCTGGAAAAGAAAAACACAAATAAAAGACCACCTGGTGTCCCAGAAACCTCCAACGTCTCTCCCTGAAGCCAAAAAAAAAAAAGAAAATGAATAAAAGCCTCTTTTCTGACCCTCACTTTCCCCTTCAAATGATTTTTCTACAGTCCTTAACTTAACTGTTCTTTTAGTTGCTGCAGCTTTAGATATAAATCTTTATCATCTCCCAGTGAACTTGCACAGCCTCCACATTGCATTGTAGTTTTCTGCCGTTCTAGCTGAGTTTCTCTCTTTACAATGCCCTCATCAGACGCTGCTGTCAGAGGCAACAATACTCAGAATGACAGCTGCCTTTGCTGGCCCGCACCACCACCAAGTTTAAGTTACAGGAGCCATTGATTCTCTATGGGGTGCTGGCTGCCTGGGCTAGCACACAATGCCGAGGCAACAATGTGGCTGTATTGTCCAGGTCACAGCGCTGAGCAGGAGAGTGACAGCGTACAGCCGGCTATGAGTTCATTAGACCAGCACTGCTCTCATTTCTTTCTCTCTCTCTGTTCTCTGAGTACTCCCCTCTCTCTCTCTCTCTCTCTTTCCCTCTCTCTCTCTCTCTGCCTGGCGAGGTGTGCCCTTCTCAGTACTCATTAATGTCCAGTATGAGCCACTGAGTTACAGGTATTAGCCGAGGAACATTGAAGATCGCCACATAAGGACATGCTGCCTGGTTAAACCCATGAACCCCCCCCCCCCCCCCCCCCCCCCCCCCCCCACACACACACACACTGAATGGCACATTAGAAATTAGCTCCACGTCCAGTCTCTGCTTCTAATTCTCACATTAAAAAAGCATATTAAGAAATAATAGGCTCCCCATAGTTCACATAACTTACTGGCTCTAGTTATCTCGTCTTGTCTCTCTGTCTTTCTGGAGGACTTAGGTCACTGCATGTACTCAGACTTATGCAGAAGAAAAGCTCGGAGGGTGAGAGTTTTGGACTATTATTCTCCCAGCCCTAGTCCAACAATTATGGGCAGCCGGCTGAATAGTTCTATGTCATTAGAGCGGGCTAAATTATGCTCTTCACTTCGGGATGAAGGTCCTTTCACTCAGAGCCAAAGAGAGAAATAACTGAGAAGACTATAGTGTTCACAATGAAGCTGACAGAGTGTTCAGGACAGCAGGCTTTCATTTCTCTTCTGGTAATGTTCTATATTAGACTAATGTTCAATTAGGTTGCCAAGGCCAGTTAGTGAGATGTAATTCTTATAGAGGGTTAGGGAGAAAAAAAAAAATCCTTTTTACATATACCATCGTATCCACATGAATAATTTCCCTTTTCATGTATAGTAAGCTAATTAAATCATTAAGTGTTCTTTCATTATGAAGATTTCAAGTAGATTTAATGTTAATGACGTGCAAAAAGAGAGCCTTTTTAAATGTATCTTAATTCATGCAGCCACTTCATATGGACGAGGGTCTTTGCTTGGGGCTTTTAAGTGAGGTCATACTGTGTGCAGAAGACACAACAGGGGGTGGACAAAATAATAGGTGTACCTTAAAGTATAATGCACAGCGGAAATTCTCACAAAGAGGAAAAATCACTCTCATTTAGAGCTGCAAAGATGTTTCTGTTGGATCACATTATGTACTGTTACTGTGCGTACATCCTGTATATACAGTCATGGAAAATGTTTTATTACATTTCTTGTTCATTTAAATGCCTGGTACAACTAAAGGTACATTTGTTTGGCCATTTCCCCTGAAAAAAAGCATTGCAAATTATTGAATTCGGTTTCATTTATATTTGAGGGAACTTCCCAGTTTTTTGGGAATTGGGCATGTAAAGTTATGAAAAAAAATGATCACACCACCCTTGTTTTCTTCAATTTTTTTGTTCATTTTAATGCTTGGTTCACTCATACTTGGACAAATATAATGATAACAACAAAAAATAGCTCATAAGAGTTTAATTTAAGAGCTGATATCTTGACATTTTCCATGGTTTTCTTGATAATGATTTTGGTTATTATAAAACCATAGAAAATGGCGAGATATCAGTTATTTAATTAAACTCTGTTTCATTAACTCTGTGTCTATTTTTGTTGTTATCATTATATTTGTCCAAACAAATGCACCTTTACTTGTACCAGGCATTAAATGAACAATAAAGTGTGGTGGTCTGATCATTTTTTCCATGACTGTATCATGGTGACCAAAACATTTAGGAAAATCTGATACGAAGCTCTCCATTTTGCAAGATTTTTTAATGTCAGAAAAAAAGGTCTTGTTCATTTCATATCACAGAATCAAGCTACGACACAAAGATTCCACGATGTACAAATAGGACAAAATAACCAGCAGTTTTCCTGCTCTCCTCTCCTCTCAGGATGGACCGCATGAATCCAGAACATTATGTCCGACTGGCAGAGCCTTTATGCTTCTTGTTTCCTTCTATCTAGCTGGTGACCGCTGGCCCCCGGGACTCGTAAACTCAAATGCCACGAGGGCAAACGTGACTGGCAGCGAGAACACAAGGGGTCGTTAAGTTGTGCTGCAGCAGTAAAACCACACAATCTCCACTGAAAACATTCATAAACTAAACATCTCTCTTGCAAACCTTAAATAAGGTTTGTAATTCATCGGCTTCTCCTGGTCTGCTTTTCTTCTTTTATCACAGAAATCAATATGGAAAATAGAATTCACCCAGATTATCTCATCTCTTTTTTTTTTAGCCATGAGAAACAGAGCATACATCCTCCGTTCTTATCTCCGTCTACCTCTTCTTTTTCTTTCCTGTCCGTTCATTCTGCTTCATCTCCACCTTTCCTTTTCCCACTTCTTCTTTTTACTTTACTTTCATTCCCCACCCTTTTTGTTCTTTCCCTCTCATTTTCCCCTTTTATTTTCTTTCATTTCCTGCTTTAGTGTCCTTTCCTTTTCCTCCAATTTTTTATTTTGATACTTTTATTTTGTGTCTTCTTTCCTTTACTTTGTCCCCCACGTTTTAATTTAAAACCTCTCATCTGCTCTCCTGTTTCTCCATCCTTTCCTTTCCCTCCTTTTTCTTTCTTCTCCTCTAATGTCCTTTCTTCTCCCAATTTTTTCCATTACTATCATTACTTTTCCTCCCTTTCCTTTCCACCCTCTTGTCCTTTCATTTGACTTCCTTTTTCCCCTCTACTAACCTTTCCTTCCCCTCTCTATTCTCTCCTTTCATTTCCGCTACTTTATTTTCTCTCCTCTCCTCTCCTTTCTTTCCTCCTCCTGTCCTTACAGTGACTCTCCTCCCCTCCCTCCTCCCTCCTCCCCTCTCTCACCTCATCCACAGTTCCTGTCCTCCCACCTCTTGCTCCACCTGCTCGTATCGATTCTGTGTTAGTGAGTTTGGAGCCGCGGGGAGCTCGGGGGAGGGATAATGACCACTGAGCGGAAGTGAGCAGAGCCGGACGTGGCTACTTCCTGCACAGCATGGTGGTCATTTCATCACCTTTTTTTTTCTCTCTCTCATTTTCTCTCAGGATGACTCTAAATACCATGCAGCGCTGCAGACAGAGAGATGACAGACCATCAAGGGTCGCTGTAGGCTGATCATTAGCAGTGCCCTGTGGTTGACTTCAATTAGCCTGCAGAGACACTGTGCTGCAGCAGGAGCATGCAGTCAGGTGGGCTCTCAGATTTACACTTAGTACACAGAGCTAGAAAAATCAAACTGTAAGTTTCATTCTGTTGCCTTCAGTTTACGACTCATGGAAGTTATGCTTTACAGTCATGGAAAACGTTATTAAACCATTGTTTTCTTCAATTTCTTGTTCATTTTAATGCCTGGTACAACTAAAGGCACATTTGTTTGGACAAATATAATGATAAAAACAAAAATAGCTCATAAGAGTTTAATTTAAGAGCTGATATCTAGATATTTTCCATCTTGATAATGATTTTGGTTATGAAAAGCATGGAAAATGGCGAGATATCAGCTCTTAAATTAAACTCTTATGAGCTATTTTTGTTTTTTTACCAGTGTACCAAGCATTAAAATTAACAAGAAATTGAAGAAAACAAGGGTGGTCTAATCATTTTGGTATCTAGCCATTTCCCATGGTTTTCTTGATAATAAGATGAGAAATAATAAGAAAACCATTGAAAATGTCAAGATATCAGCCCTTAAATTAAACTCTTATGAGCTATTTTTGTTGTTATCATTATATTTGTACAAACATGTACCTTTAGTTGTACCAGGCATTAAAATTAACAAGAAATTGAAGGTCTCATAATTGTTTCCATGATTGTATGAAGCCCTCCAGAATGGTACAAATACCCAAATATGCCAATGATAACTAAATATAATAGCTGAATTAATATAAGCACTATAATTGTTGATTAATTCTGTTTTTTTAAGAACCAGTCAGCCACTTATTGTCTTTCATTTGGATGATGTGAAGCTGCAAATAATCCTGATTGACCCGACAGACTCTTTCCACATATTTTGACTGCTATTATTGTAAAAAAAAAAAAAACGAAAGTCAGTGAAAATGTCACTGAGCGTGGTGACAGTTGATGAGGAGGAGGTGGAGGAGGGAAAATCTGTGGAGTGGGTAAAATGGCATGATGGAGAAATGGAGACAAGAAATAAAGGGCGAGACAGAAAAAAAAAAAAAAAAAAAAAAAAAGAGCCAATCTGCTGTAAAAACTGAACAGACAACTCTGAGATTATCAACAACGGTGACAGCAGAACATGATTGTTGGTAATGTATGTGTGTGTGTGAGTGTTTGTGTGTGTGTATGGGAAGGGGGGGGGGCAATTATGTATAACTCCCCCTTCTCTCGCTACGTTCTCCTCTCTCTATACCCCCTACGGCGGCCCTGATGGGACACAACCTTTCATTTGCTCATTGCGGTAATTGGTGTATGTGAGGGGGAGGTACATGTGTTCTGCTCCCCCTCTGCGTCTGTCAGAGAATTAGAAAATGGAATTCTCTGAAGAGCAGTGTGCGTCTGCCTTCCTCATCCAAGATGACACATTTTCATTATTCGCTCTGTGACAGAACAGATTTCTCTGTCCTCTGGCCACCGGCATACATTATGATTTGCAATTCTGAAGATAATTTCTATTGTGATTAATTTTTGCAAAAGTACATTTAAACAAATGGATGTTAAATTAAAAGGTTCAGCAATTAAGTCCTCAACTGGGAGGAAAATAATAAATGATAACATCTCTTTACAACTGAAAATTGGTTCACAAATTAATTAGCCCTATAGAATGAACTAAAAAGGAAATAATGTCTGCCTCAAGTGCCATCAATTCATGCTACCTTTTCCCTTTTTTACAATAAATCCCTTTTTAAGCCAAATAGCACGGTGGCGATATTCATAATAATTATTAATAAGCTGCATTTTCTTTCAAAAATACATAAAATTCTTATTTTTCTTGCAAAACAGACAGTATCACACCATTGTGAAAAAGTGTAGAATACATAAAAGAAAAAAAAATCTTTAAATTGTGCTGTCATGGCCCTAGGACGCAATTTGTAGTGCTCAAATTATTATGTTGTGAATCGAAACTTGGCTGTATAAATGAGCATTAACAACAGAGACGCTGAAGTTGAGGGAAAAAAGGGTTCAAAGTTATATTGAATGTAAAATCTTAATTTGATGCCTTTTGAGATTGATTTTATATCATTGGTCCATGCGGCTGACTGCACTGTAGGCTTGGAAAAACTAATTAATTTCATTTTTTCTGCATCCACTTTCACAGATGCAACAATTGCCTGCTTTGTTCTTTTTGATACCATATAAATTGGACACAGTTAGTCATAGTAAGAAAACAATTTGAAAATCTCACGTGCATTCTGTTTATTCTCTTCAGAGGCACAAAGAGAGGGACATCCTTTCTGATACAGAGCGACAATCAGTGGGCCTCATTTTGAGAAATAATAGCAGTGCCGCTGGTGTGCTATCATCATGAAGCCTTGTTTTGCTGTAATTATAAGGGTTCACAGTTAATGTGAAAAGCCTGTATTCATGTTTAAAATCGCTCCAAATCCACGCCAGGATGGCTATAAATTCCCCTTTGTGTTTCTGAAGGGATCAAACAGAGCACAGAGCGTAGCTGTCTAAAATAATCCGAGGGTTAAAATGTATCTGAAAAAACAATATTGGTCATATAAATAAATATTTAACCCTTTGGCAGCCTTTTCAAGAGTGAATGAGAGACTTTGATCTGCAGTCGTAGTTGCAGAATCAGCGAGGGGGAGAACAGAGAGAACAGCCAGACCACTGACCTCTCGCAGAGGGAGCATCCTGTACACGGCGGCCTGAGACGAGGGCTCGCCGCAGGGGGAGAAGCAGCCAGAGACGTGGGGGTGGTAGGCGGAGATGGGGGTGGTGGTGGTGGTGGTGGTGGTGCGCGGGGGGGGGGGGAGCTGTTGCTGGAAGAGCAGCAGGGAAGGTGAAGCGGAGAGGTGAGGGGAGCTCTCGAGAGCCGGGGTTATTGGGTTAGGGGGAAGGAGCGGAAAGAACAGAGGAGAAGCAGGGACAGGGGAGAGGAGGAGAAGGTGGAGGAGGGGTGGTTCGTGGAGGGAGGAGAGGTGAGGGAAGTGGTGTAAGAGAGGTGCGAGGTTGAGGAGAGAAATGGGGGAGTGATGTAGCGGGAGAAAGGAAAGGTGCTATGTCGGGGTTGAACCTGAAATTAGCGACATATGGAAAAGGTGAAAGGGAGACGGAGCGAGGTGGAGAACGCGGAGGAAGGAAGGAAGCGGTGTGTGGGGAACCGGAACGGCACAAATCTTTTATTAAAAAATTGCATTTTGTTCCTCACTTCGCCTCAGACCCCCTGACGCACCTGCTACCAGACTACAACTTAATTAAATCCTAATCAAATAGAGGAAAATCACATCAACTGCAGGTGTAAAATGCAGCCGGAGAACGGTGAAGTTCAGACTGCGTGTAGTAATTGTGCTCGGAAATAAACTCACAAACAGGTGGAAGGCAGCTCAGACTGCAGCCCACTTGTCAATATGGATTTATGAGGATAGTTTTAGCTGACTGAACAAGAACAAGCACTTCCTGTCAATTAGCCTACAGATATTGGAATAGTTTTTTCTACTGTTGCCTGATTATTGAATATATAACAAGTGTTTCATACCGACACAATTACACACAAAAGTCATGTAACCCCTCATATGTTAAAAGGAGTTTTTCAAGATGAGATTTCTAAGGGTTTGAGGATCTATTTCTGGTTTGTTTCAGGGCTAAATTCTGTACATGTTTGTTACTTTTACACACCAAACCAAAAAAATTTGGCTGCCTGCTGTGTTTTTATTTGGAAGTGATGTGCAAAGCAAACTAAGGGGCTCAAATGGGGAAATGCAAAGACGTATTTTAATCTCAAATGCAGGTAACGCTTTATAATAAGGTCCTTAATAACCATTAATTAACTAGTAATAAGGCATTGTTCTCGCTTTAGATCCGGTAGTTGCAAAAAGCATAGTTAACTTATAGTTAACTTATAATAGATGAGCAATAAAGTATATTTTAATACCAATAAGCAAACAAAACAAGAATAATAAAGGCATGGCAAAGACATAATGGGTGGGTCATGGGTGTTTGTAATGCTATTATGAACAATTATAAGATACTCATGAGGCTTTTATTAATGTTCTTAAGCATTTGCAAACTGTTAACAAGTTTCTTATTAGTGCTTATAAATCTCTTATAGCCTGTTATTAACTGTATTATAATGCCATTATTATCACTTATATAAGCTTATAAACACACAATAATGTTAATAAGCATCTTGTAAGGACTTACAAGGGCCTTATTACTTGTTAATTAATGGTTATTACAAGGACCTTAATATAAAGCGGTACCCAAATGTATTCTGAATCCAACATGGTCTCACAGGAATCCGTGAAATAGCCACGGATTCGCTTAACTCAAAATCCGTGGAATAGCTACAGAATCGCTCAAATTTCCGTGAAACTGACACAGATTTGGCTACAATGCAAGTTAATGACAGTCATATCCCGTGGCTATTCCAACATACAAAGTGATTATGTACATTCACTGAGTGAATATTTAGAAAATAAAACATATATTTCTTGCTAGAAATGTGATCAAAATCCATTTTTATGCAGAAACTAAGTCAAAATATTGATTTTTTCACTAAAAATGAGAGAACTGTCATGTTTTTTTGTGATATTTTTTGTGATATGACGGAAATTTGAGTTATTCTGTGGCTATTTCACGGATTCTTGTGAGACCAGGTTCTCTGGATCATATGAGATGTACGTCCACTGGAGGAGAGGAGGTTTCAGAGTTAAGGGTATTTTTTTTTTCCGTGGGAAGCTTATGTTTGTCCTTTCGGGTTCATTAGATAGGATACATCGGAGGAGGTGTAGCTTTATCAACAGCAGGACTCCTCATGAGGGCTCGCGGTTATAGGAGAGCAGGTGATGTGTATGTGGAGGCCAGGGGGGAGGAGGGGGGAGGTGTTGGAGAAGGAAGGAGCTGTGGGAGTGAGGTGAAAGGGTGAGGGTGTAAGCGCCGTCTTCACCGTCGCAGGTGAGAAATGGACACATGAGGACGGATGTGGTGCTCTTTGCGGGGTCTGCTAGTCTGTTAGAGCCCTCACTAGCTTCACAATGTGATGTAATCCATTTTTTCTGGCTCTCTGAGGCCTCAAGCACTTACTCAATGTTCCCTGGCCTTTCATTTAATTTTATTTCCTTTCGTTTTTTCTCTTCCTATTGAGTTCATCTTTTCAGTTAACCCTGAACCTAAATCTGAAAGCTGCAGGAGGGAAAACATCTGCAGCTCAGGAATTATTTTAACCTTGAGGAGTTTGAAGAAGAGGTAAGCTTCTCATACGCGAGTCCTGACACAAATTTACCTGACCTGGACTTTATCACACACTTTATGGACTTATCATCCCATAATTATGGGCATGTGTGAGCCTACTCTACTCTTTCATCTTGGTTTGGTTACACTTCAGTTTCGTTTGGTCTCTGCACCAAAAAAAAGGCCACATTTTTTTTCTGTTTACGCTCGAAAAGTACTCTAAGGTTAGGACTAAAATGTTTCTCGTCAGGCGTTATGAAAGTAAAAAAGTGAAATAAATTCACATAATTGCCAAAAGTGAAGTAGTTAAGAGGACAAAGTTAATACCGGAGGCTTAGTTACATCGCTTAGGTAAAAACCTGATATACTGAAATAAAGTGATGTTACTTGAAATCACATTGTTTATTTGGGACATAAACACCAGTCTCCTGGATTAAAGTCCAGGTTTGTTTGATCCACCTGCCCAACCTCAACTTTTCGTGCTTTATACTCCGTCACTTCCACCTTCGCGTTGTAAATAAGAACTACGGCCACTAGATGGCGCCACCAAAAATGCACCTTAATATAACAGAACCCCGTTGAACGAACTGATAACTTGCTCGACCTACTAGAATGGAGAGTAGGCCCCTAATTTCAACATTTCTAAAGACGTGTCTCACCATTAACCCTAAAACTTTAATCATAAAATAAATAAATACCATAGCAATTTTTTTCTCAGTCTCTGATGTCATACATGTACACAAAATGTTCTGCCAAGGTTTTTTTTTTTAACAGTTTTGGGATGAGGAGCTCAGCTGGAAAGGGTGATGTCATGCATTTCTGTACACCAATCAAGATTTAGCAATATCTGAATCACTAATGATGGTTATGGTGTTGTCACTTATAATCAAATCTGATCAAATGACACTTATACAGTCCTATATAGAGAAGAGTTTTAGAGCTTTAGATTTGTAATGATGCACTGCTACTGAGTTGCATTAGAGGCAGTTTTTCTCTGCTGCACTGATTTCTTGTTTAAAT
The DNA here is from genome assembly GCF_030273125.1 of Centropristis striata. Taxonomy (NCBI): domain Eukaryota; kingdom Metazoa; phylum Chordata; class Actinopteri; order Perciformes; family Serranidae; genus Centropristis; species Centropristis striata. Next base: position 3,450,517 of record NC_081522.1, read on the forward strand.
TTGTCTTTTGCAACTCCCCCAATTTATTGGAACTGCCACACTATATTGCTGGAGTACACCTGTAACGTCATAGAGAACACCTAAAAATTTCAAAGAGCATTTTCAGAGGCCTTAAACTTTAATCCTTGTTCCATTCCTTAAAATCCTGATAGAGTGATGACCTACAAAATCTCCTTTTTCTTTCTTTTACAAAGAGCATCCTCTTTCAGAAGAACTGAATAACAGCCACTATTAAAGAACACACACACACACACACTCACACACACACCAGTTCAGACTGGGACATCAAGACAATGTTTTTGCACTCCTGCTGGTTTTCACTGGCGGCAACAAACACCTGTGCGTTGTGTGCAACAAAGGTTCCTAGCAACAGTCGTCGAGGAGAGACATCGTCAGGATGCACACCTGTTTGATCTGCCGGGACCCTCTGTGATAAGTGGCCCCGGTAACCATGGCGACCAGGATATGGGATGGATCCATGTGGTGCTATTGAATGGCCTTGGATTATAAGCACACACACACACATGCATGCAAACAGAGACACACACAAGGACACACAAACTTATGAAACACACATCATGCTTGAAGACGTACATGCGCACACACTCAATGAATAAACAAGCACACATGCACTGTGAGAAACAGCGAACAAAGAACACATCATCACACAAACCGACTGAAGTCGCACACATAACGAGGCCGTAGATCTGCTCCGAGCATGCCCGATTTCACACCTGCATGCAGACTCGTAACAGACTTCACACATGGAGGAACGTGCAAAAAAGGTCCAACATTCAGGAAAAAATAAACAGCAACTCATACACGTAGGCTGAGTGCAAACATTCCAATCACAAACGACACAATGGAGTGTGTGGAGGAAAAAACGAGGCGGCAGATGGCCGACATGCTGACAGTTACTCACAGTGTGCAGGTGGACGAGGAAGCACGTTGCCTCTCGCTGAAGAACTCTGCATCGACCTTGGAGTGAAAAATATGAATCGTTAACTGCGGTAGTCATTCACACAAAAATAGATGTAAAAATCTGCGCGCAGAAATACATAATTGTCTGCGCTGTCGCAGTTTGTATAGACTGAAAGGCCTGATAGAAATGTGAGCATTTAAATGCAGTCAAACATGAACAATGCTGCTCTGTGAGCTTTTCCTCTACATCTCTGTCTTATACATGAATGTGAATAGTTAGCAATTAACATGAGTGAAACTATAAGCGCGGTTCTGCTCTGCATTTCTCTGTATGAACTCTCTTGCAGTGTGTTGCCAGGTCTGATGCATTGAAATGTAAATGAAGCAACAATCTGTGTTGTTTGTATTCAAAAAGATGTAATACAAGTGCACAGATTAACTTGTTCTGAACAAACATTACTTTAAAGATGCATATAACCAATTAATAGGCCTTCTGCAGTTTTATTGTACTTACAATGCAAGATAATTAGCACACAAATGTTTCACAGCCTGTTAATCAGCAGATCTTTAATTATATTTCCCCTCACGTTGTTATCCAGAGAGCTGCTATCATGCTGGACGACTGTTTTAAATTAAATGTAATTTTAGTGCAGATGGTTATTGCTGATATATTTTTTCCTCCATATTAATAATAGAGTTGGAAATTCAATCATGTAGCAAAATAAATCAATAAAAAGCTTACGAGGGCCTTCGTTCTCACATACCTACACTGTAAAAAAGAATCTGTTTAATTTACGGTAAAATACCGGCAGCTGTGGTTGCCAGAACTTTACCCTTAAAAATACAGTGAGTGGGTTTTCTACTGTAAATTTAAATGTAAATATCAGCTAAATCTGTCATTTAGACTGAAAAATCACTTGCCATTTTATCCCTATTGTGTCTCTTTTTGGTAATTTTGTGTCTCATTTGATAATTTTACGTATTTTTTGGGTCATTTTGTGTCTTTTTTTGATAATTTCATGTCTCTTTTGGTCGTTTTCTGTCTTTTTTTTTTTGGTCGTTTTGTGACTCTTTTGGTCATTTTAGGTCCTTTGTTAGATCCTTTGGTCTGCTATTATTTTTAGGGTAGTTATGTCCTTGTGACGCTATGGTATTTCTCCATTCATTTTAAAGAAAAATCTAATATTTTTTACAGAAAAACTGTGTTCTCTAAAGTTTATGACAGAAAAAAGTAAAAGTTTTGTGCTATTCTTTGATTTACGGTAATTAAAAGTGTCTACTACGGTGATATTACATTTTAAATTTCACGCCCTATTTCTGATATAATTTGACAGTGTTTTACTGTAATTTCTACAAACATTTTTTACAGTGTAAATAAACACAACCAGTGGTTTCTACCATCTATCTCTGACCTAATCCTTTATTTGCATTAATCTGTATTTCCTTTATGCTGACAGTCCTTTGTCAGTGCTATTGAAATAAATCCTTTTTTATCATTGTGCGGAGGGGCGAGCCTGACAGCCCAGATGTCATAGTCTGTCAGAAACAGACAGACAGACAGCCACGTCCTTTATTCAACAAGCCAGGCGTGATTCACAACCTGCACGTCTTGAGGACCGAGCAGCTCGAGAAAAAAACACAAAAAAACAATGAGCTTGACTTCGACCGTCAGCCAATCAGTCAGTCAACACCAATGTTGGTTTTGCCCCATGTTTTTTTGAAGAATAACAGCAAAGATGCCACAGCTGGGGATCAAATGTCACACCAGATGAGGAGATTCTTCCATGCAGCTACCAATTTGTACAGTCTGACTTATCAACCAGCCACGGTTTGATCTCATCATACACTCACTTGAGTTGGATTATCAGTTTACTGCTCGTTAGCCCCCTTTGATACTCCAGTCTCGTTTTTTCACAGTATGTCTTGTCTTCACTGCTGTTTTTTTCCTCTAACCAGTCATAATTAGAATGTCCTACCATCTGTCAGTCCACAATGTGTTTAATTTATTCACCTTTTAAATGAGTTTGGTGAATACATTTGAATCAGATTATTGTGAAGACTTACAAAAATGTAGAAAATCCCCTAAAAAAATAAAGATCCAGTGTTAACGTTTCATGTACTTATGTGAAAAAACAAATCTTTTTTAGGTTATTGTCAATGAAACTAAAGTTCTTTATTCTTTTTTTTCTAACTCATTGAAAGAATAATGTGATTTGTAGCCACTTTATTAAAGCCCAGCGTAGGGAAGGTTACTTTTAAAATTATATTGTTTACTGTTTACTAGTTACCCTGTCAAAAAATGTAAAAAGTATTGTAAAAACTGTAGTTACATCATCAACTTATTACATTTGATTGTTCTGTTTTACTTTTCTAAATGTTTTAAACTGGGCAATGAAGCTAAAAAGACTTATAAACCAAGCTTTTTACTTTACAGTAATGTTACAGCCTTTTTCTAATTTCAGATGGAAAATTGTGGTTTCTTGTTTGTTTTTCAGAACTGACAGTGTTCTTGTCCACATATGGCCACACACTGCAAAAAAAGAAAAGTTTGGTGAACTCAAAATTTCAAGGCAACAAACTTCGATAAAATTTTAAGTTGAACAATTAAACTAAATATTTAAAGTTTTGTTTTTGAGTTTGCTCAACTCCGAATTCTGATTTTTGTCAACTCAACTGTTAATTGTACTAACTTATATTTTTTCATTGTAATAACTTGTCAGCTATTGTTGCGACCACAATTTTGAGTTAGCATTGATACGCTAATGGCTACTCTTGTAGCTTTAACAAGCAGCGCCGCTAGCATCAGTTAGCCGCTAGCATCAGTTAGCCGCTAGCATCAGTTAGCTGCTAGCTTTCGCTAATGACCGAATTTCACCTCTTTCCTGCATTTCACAACAAAGAAATAAGAGTTATCAGAACTATTGTCCCTTGTTGTGAACCCCAACTTAAAGATATAAGTCACAACAACTCAAAAACTTGTTTTTGAGCAGACAACTGGCTTCCTTTGTTGTGCTAACTTACATTATTGCCCTTTATATTTCCAAGTTTTACCAACTTAAATCACTGTTTTAGGCCAAAAAATACAAGTTGGCTTTCTTGCGGTGCATGGCCTGATGACATAGCCTTGGCGTGGTTAGCTGGTTGCAGGCATGGCAGGCTCAGGTTGTTCAATGATCGATTTGATCGGCAGTCCTGAAGTAGAGCGGATTCAAACAAAAGAACCAGCATGCTCAGAATTAAAGCGCATACTGCCAAATGATTCGAGCCTGTCTGGACGTAGAGACACTGCTCACCAGCCATCCTACTCATGATGGTTTTCACTCAAAATTATCACTTATTTTATTTCTTTTTCTCTGCTATATCTGTAGCCGGATGATTCTTCCTTTTAAATGTTCTCTAATGAAATGACAAATTATAAGTGTATACAGCTGATATGGACACTATAGGCATCTGAATTAATGATTTTTGCAGTATAACAATTGTCGGGTAAATATGAATGTAGAATTTTTTAACAGTATTGCATGTATGTATTAATTGAGTTTGTTATTGTTTTTCTTGTATGTACTGTTTTTGTTTATGTTGTTTGTATGTAATTTTCTATGTCTTTTTAGGGACCCCAGGAAGACTAGCAGCCGCCAAGGTGTCAGCTAATGGGGATCCATTCAATAAACAATAAACAATAAACAATAAACAACAATAAACTTTGGCTTCGTCCTGCATGGTGAAATGTTATATATTTGTTCTCAGTTAGTGTAATGGATAACAAGTAAAATGTGTTTTGTAAATTAAATGCATACTTAATGTTCAAGTCTGTGACCTTGAAGCTCTGTTATCTGAACACAATCAACAGAAGTAAAGGAAGTTAGCTTTAGCAATGATAGCCACCACATTTATAGTTAACATAATCAAGAGGATTTGAAATTTTACACTGCAAAAAAACATAAAAACCTACCAAATATTTTCTTCTTATATCTAGCTATAGTATCTTTATTATATTGTTTTGAGTATATTTAACCTACTGATCATGGCTTTATGTTCTTATTTAATTATTAGTATTATTATGTGCTCATTGAGTTATGTTATTTGTTAAACGACTTGTTTTTAGGATTGACATTGTGAGCTTTTTCATGCTTTTCAAGCTATCAAACTGTTGAATATGGTGATAGCAGTTGGCTAAAATATTGGCTCCAATTGAGAGTTTTAGTTGCATGTAGGTTGAATGCTATTTCAAAAGCATTTTCTACCATTAAAACATGCTTGTTTCAAGTATTGCTGGCTTATTTTAATGTGACTACAGTTGGGCCACGGTTGCTCAAAATAAGCATATTTGGATTTATTTTAAGAAATCATTGGTTTTTCCAATGATCCTATATATATTTTTTTGTACTTATTTAAAGATTTCTTACAAAGAAACATTCACTCACTGCACCAGCGAGTATTTTGCTTGTATCGAGCATGTATTTGCTTAATTCCAGTTATTTATTTCTTGTTTTTTGTCAAGTATCAACAGGATATGTGTTTGACAGTTGAACTCTGGTAACAGACGACCAGCACTGCAGCTCTCACGCCATTGGCCACAAAGTTTTGTTAACAGTGGTAATAGAGAGACACTAGAATCTAAAATGACTGAAATTACATTTGCAGGTAAGTGTTAAAAGGTATTTAATGTGCTGTAGCTGACTAGCTAACTGCAAACTTACATTAGCGGTGCACTTTGCCTTCATGAACGTTTGGTCAGTTGCTCATTTAAAAAGCTTACGTGCAGGACGAGACGTGTTTAATGTCTTAAGTTAGAAGAATTCGATTTAAGGAAAAAGGGAAACAATATCGGGAACGTTAATGAATTATTCTTGTTTCGCCTGTTAGCAAGTAACTGTGTCAGAAATCATGTCCTAATGCTCTGTCAATACATTTACCAGCTGCTAATCGCAAACACATGTTAGCTAACCGCTAACACATGTTAGAAACCACATCAGGTAAGTTAATGGCTTGTCTGTCCTGTAGTCCTATTAAGCAGTAACTGTGTCCAACCCCCTGACCCACGCCTCCGACGCTTCGTACCCCCAGTGAGCAACCTGGTCTCACAGGAATCCGTGAAATAGCCACGGATTTGCTTAACTCAAAATCTGTGGAATAGCCACGGAATCACTCAAATTTCCGTGAAACTGACACGGATATCGCTACAATGTAAGTTAATGACAGTCATATCCCGTGGCTATTCCAACATACAAAGTGATTATGTACATTCACTGAGTGAATATTTAGAGAATAAAACATATATTTCTCGCTAGAAATGTGATCAAAATCCATTTTTATGCAGAAACTAAGTCAAATATTGATTTTTTTCACTAAAAATTAGAGAACTGTCCACCATGTTTTTGTTCTGACCGCCGGGACCTTGAAAGTCACGTGACTTGGAACAAACCAATAGGAAAAAATATCCATGGAATAGCCACAGGATCAAATGGCTGCAGGACCGGATGGTATGTCATAAGTTTGTTCATGTTGTGAAGTGTATTATGCTTAAGTTGCCGAGGTTTTTTCATTGTTTTTCCTCCTTTCCTCTCCTCACGTTGTGCTGTATTTATTTCTCTTCATCTCTGTCTTCCTGTCCTGTCCACCTCTGTCATACTGTTTGTGTGTTTGTATACGTTTTGGACGGGTTGATGGCAAATTTTGTTGCACTACCCTGTGCAATGACAATAAAGGCTTCTGAAAATCACTCCCTATCAACTATAAAGTACGCTACATTAACCTCTGCTATGAGAGCATTTTGCTTAGTTTGTTTAGTCAGTAGCTCTTTCAACAAGCTAACAGGTAGGACGAGGCATTCAATGTCTGTGAGTTATAGAGACTGTATTCAAAATCAGACAACGTTCGTAACTATAATGCCACACTTTCCGATGTTTCAGGGTAATTTTGAATAAGATTGCCACCACCACTGTAGGTATAATTGATTTATACATATTTAACAATCTACGTGTTAAATTTAGTTTATGTACATGGAGATTTACATGTCTAATCACAATACGAAAGTAGATCTGAACGTTTAGTCAGTTGCTCATTCAACCAGCTAACGTTGCAGGACAAGACAAGTTTCTATGTCTTTAAGTTAGATAAGAAGGAGAGAATATCAGTTTCTGTATTCACATCACTCCCTATTCCCTATACACTCTGCAAAAAAGTGTGTGTCTAAAAACAAGATAAAAACACTAAATCTGAGGGATAATTTCACTTTATAAGATTTCTTGAATTAAGATTCTTAAATCTAGAAATAAGCATGTTGAACACCTAAAATAAGAAACTAACTCTTAAAACAAGATACATTATCTAACACTTCTAAATCTAAGTTTGTTTTATCTTGGTAAGAACCAAATAATATGCAGTGCAGTATTCTGCGGTTACATTTACCCCCTTGCCATTTTTATTTAAGTGTCTGGATTCTGAATGTGAAATAATTTACTAGTTTCTGCCAACAACCCTATGACTGAGTCAAATGTACACCTGTAAATAATGAGAGTAAACTACTGAGCAGGGTTATAAAAGTTTTGGGTTTTTCATTAGTTTTAGTTTTAATTTTGTTGTGATTTTTTGTTCTTAAATTCAGTTAGTTTTAATTAGTTTTAGAGTGAGTTTGCTAGTAGTTTTTATTTTTTGAAAATGCTTAGTTTTAGTTCAATTTTTATTAGTTTTAGTTTTTTTTTGTGAACAACTTTTTTATTGCTTTTAACGACAGAACAAGTACAGCAGTCCGACAAAATCAAGAGGTACATTACAATCAAATTGAAAATAATAGTAATAATAACAATAATGAATAAATAGAAAGAAAAAAAAAGGAAAATAGGGAAAATTAAATTAGTTTTAGTTTTTTTTTGTAATGGTTGGAAGACTCAAAAAGGTCACAATATATTGCCTTATATTGCCTCAAAAAGGTCTCTTGCAGCTCTGTGTGTTTTTAATTTTGGTTCTCACTCACATAGTCGTGTAAACATCCCAGTCTCAGTAAACATATTTACTAAATATAGTATTAAAAAAAGTTGACAAAGATGAAAACGAAGGATATTTTCACTTTAATTTCACTTAGCTTTAGTTAGTTTTGTAACCACCAAACAGTTTCAGTTAATTATCGTTTTTTAAATTTTTATTTAATTTAACAGAAATGTTTTTTCAATTCTAGCTTTCGTCATTTCATTTGTTTTTGTGAACTATAATAATGTATAATTTGTACTGAGTGGTATAGGGATTAGTGGAAATGTGTTCTGAGTATCTACACTGATTACTTATATACATTTTAAATGAGAAGGAGTGACAAGCTGCATTAAAATAAGTCTTTCTTTTGTATTCTGACAAATGCAAAAGACAGAATGGAAAAGAAATGAAAAAAAAAATGATTTCTTCCTTTTGGATGCTGTAAGTGGAGCACAGGTCATGGGATTCACAGTGCAGGTAAGTAAATAGTATAAGGTAGGTCATATAAATAATAAAAAAGGACATTCTGTTCAAAGCCCACAGCAATGGGAATCCAGGAAACAACATCCAATTTTGTCAATATTTGCAATTTACTATTTGACTTCCAGGATAGAGCTGATCTCCAGCACCATGACTCACGGTGAAAATAAAAAGAACCTGACCTTGCTTTAAAAAAGCATTTCCACAAACATTGACAAGCCTGTTGCTGCAGGACCCCTCTAATAATGGTTTTCTTTTTTCTCTTCCATCCACAAGTGAACACCCCCACCTCCTCCTCCACCTCCTCCACCTCTCCATCCCTGCCCCCTCTCCTCTCCTCTCCTCTCCTCTCCTCTGCCTTCCTCCAGCGAATGAAAAGGCCACATCAAACAATGGATTTAGCCTGCTCCCTAAGTAGATGAAGGGAAGGGAAACAACAGAGGAAGACGGAGAAAAGAAGCTGGGATAGCAGAGGAGGAGGAGTGGGGGTGGGGACAGGGGTGTGAGGAGGAGGTGCAGTGGGGGGTGGAGGTGGAACAGGTGAAGAAAAACAGGCTAATGGGATATGGAAAGAGGTTCTTGGTATGAATTTTTGCCTATAATCCTCTATGGCAGTAGTTCTCAACCTTTTTGAGTCGCGACCCCCAATTTAACATGCATGTTGTCCGCGACCCCCGCTCACTGAACACAATCTCACACGCACAGTTCAGATCACCAAAAAAAGAAACAAAATGACCAAAAAAGACACGAATGGACTACAAAATGATTAAAAAATGACACAAATTGAGCAAAAAAGACACAAAATGACCAGAAAAGACACAAAATGACCAAAAAAAGACACAAAATGACCAAAGAAAAGACACAAATTGACCAAAAAAGACACAAAATGACCAAAAAAAGACACAAAATGACCCAAAAAAGAAACAAAATGACCAAAAAAAGACACAAAATGACTAAAAAAGAAACAAAATTACCAAAAAAGACACAAAATGACTAAAAAAAGAAACAAAATGTCCAAAAAAAGAAACAAAATGATCAAAAAAAGACACAACATGACCTAAAAAGACACAAAATGACCAAAAAATTGGCCCCAATTGGGGGTCCCGACCCCAAGGTTGAGAATAGCTGCTCTATGGTACGCATTATGATGCCTGTTAAGACAAAAATGTTTTTGTGAGTGCTTTTTTGTCTTAAAATACACAAAACAAACATAACCTGAAGAAATTTTATAATTCTTGTTTTTGTGGAAGTTTTTGGGGTTTGTTAGCCCGTAGGCAACATTGTAGCATAACGATGCCCAAGTGAAAAAGAAAGTTTTCAAAATTATTTTAACATCATTTATTTAATAAATGTGTAAAAGATTCAGTAGCTTCAAGAGGGTACAATACACAACATTTTAAATTCAAAAACATTATAAAATGAACTTTTTTAACCGGTTTCTTGTCTGAATTTGGCCTGTAGGCAACATTGTACCATTGAACCAACGACGCATTAAAATGACTGTCTTGAATAGTCTAAGTGTATGAAACTATCAAAAATTAAGGTAATCTATGAAAGTGAGAATGATGATGTAAAAAATGTTCCCTCCAATCATATTGCAGGTGCAATACCCGTCAAATGTGTTTGATTTTTTTTCTTAGTCATGCAGCCCTAATGTGTAGTGCTTTTATTTTGAAAATATTGACATTTCATTATAGTCTTTATATTAATTGGTCATTAAATGTAATTTTTTAACATTTAACAGTAGTTAAAAATGCACTTTTCTTGAGAAAACACTGATATCCGTGGGCCAATTATAATTTTTTCATGTTGTCACTTGCTAAATGATTAATTTATTTTACATTTTTAAACAAGATTAATAATATTAACATGGAGAAGAGAAAAAAGTTTGGCAACATATCTTGTTATATAATAGTTTGGGGAAAAAGAGAAAGGGAAGAAGAATCAAGAAAATATACATACATGTAGTTATACATGTAAAAAAAAAATGCTGTGTTTCGAGTCATATTGGCATCACGTTACTGTATTTTTGCTGCTGAAACAACCCCATTTCCCCACAGAGATTCATTGAAATGTAATCAAATCATGTGCACACTCCTTCACAGGTAGCAGAGCTGTAATAGTACACTTTTTTTCCCAGGCAATATTGAAAAGAGCTACACAAGGCCACACCAGAGGAACAGGGACAACTTGTTTTCACAGCTCTACAAAGGGGCTTTTTGAAGTCGCACTGAAAGAGATCTGAAGCTTTAATAACTTTACCGGGAGAGCAGAGAATCAATCCAGATCCTGCCTCAACTGTGGTGGAACTGATGCAATGTCAGTGACTTTTCTACTGATGGGGAAGTACAGAAGCAACAGGAGGAGAGGAGGCAGACAGGAAGTGCAGGAGGGCAGACACACTGTAAAAAATATTCTGTTTAATTCACGGTAAAATACCGGCAGCTGTGGTTGCCAGAACTTCACCGTAAAAAATACAGTGAGTGGGTTTTCTACTGTAAATTTAAATGTAAATATCAGCAAAAACTGTCATTTAGACTGAAAAATCATTTTATCCCTATTGTGTCTCTTTTTGGTAATTTTGTGTCTCATTTGATAATTTTACGTATTTTTTTTGGTCATTTTGTGTCTTTTTTTGATAATTTCATGTCTCTTTTGGTCGTTTTCTGTCTTTTTTTTTGGTCATTTTGTGTCTTTTTAGATAGTTTTGTGTCTCTTTTGGTCATTTTGTGTCTTTTTAGATAGTTTTGTGTCTCTTTTGGTCATTTTGTGTCTTTTTTGATGGCTTTGTGTCTCTTTTGGTCGTTTTCTGTCTTTTTTTTGGTCATTTTGTGTCTTTTTAGATGGTTTTGTGTCTCTTTTGGTCATTTTGTGTCTTTTTAGATAGTTTTGTGTCTCTTTTGGTCATTTTGTGTCCTTTTTGATGGCTTTGTGTCTCTTTTGGTCGTTTTCTGTCTCTTTTTTTTGGTCGTTTTGTGACTCTTTTGGTCATTTCAGCTCCTTTGTTAGGTCCTTTGGTCTGCTATTATTTTTAGGGTAGTTATGTCCTTGTGACGTTATGGTATTTCTCCATTCATTTTAAATGAAAAATCGAATATTTTTTACAGCAAAACTGTGTTTTCTAAAGTTTATGACAGAAAAAAAGTAAAAGTTTTGTGCTATTCTTTGATTTACGGTAATTAAAAGTGTCTACTACGGTGATATTACATTTTTAATTTCACGCCCTATTTCTGATATAATTTGACAGTGTTTTACTGTCATTTCTACAAACATTTTTTACAGTGCAGGCAGTGAAGGGGAGCAGGAGGAGGAAGAGGAGGAGGAGGAGGAGGAGCAGAAGGTGCAAGGTGGAGAGCGGGGGAGCGATGGCAGAGAGTCTCCCACCAGCGCTGTCACAACCACACGCTCGGCTGCTGTTGCCGCTGATTGTGATTGCTGTTCAAACAAGGCCGACAGCTGCCACAAACATCTCCGGCCTAATATGACACACATGTACGCTCACCTATGGACACACACACACACACACACAGAGACACACACACACTGATATAGCTCAGATGTCACTCTTTATGGCAGCCTGTTATCTGTCCTTCTTGTTTCTGCGCTGTGATAAGACTGTGATTGCCCTCTGCTCTCTGTAAAGTATGACAGTTCAATCACTCGTCAAATCAAGATGTTCCCTCGTCATGATGGCATGCCACAGTCCTCCATCACACACTTCATGTCATTCTCTGGCTTTCTTGTATTGCCATTCTCTTGAATTTAATAATGATTTAAAAAAAAAAATAACAAACTGCCTACCAAACCCTGGAGATTCAATTCCCACTTATTATCTGAACCGAAATTCAAGGACTTTCTAACCAATCAGATCCAGTTTTTCTTTGACACAAATGACACACCGGATATTGGTAGTGGTGTACTTTGGGAGTACCTCAAAGTCTACTTGCGTGGTCAAATTATCTCCTTCATCTCTGGCTTTAGGAAATTTAGGAAAGGAGCGTTCTAAATTGAAACAAATATCAGACGAAATACAAAAATTAGACACCCAATACTCTACCGAGCCATCAGATGCATTGTATAAAAAAATAAAAAAATAAAAAATAACCTTTAGATATTAACCCATAAGAACCCATGGTAACAAACACTTTGTTTCAACCCATTTGACAATTCTAATCCGTTAATAGGGCGTTCTTCAATGCAATCCTATTGCATTTGCACTATTTCCTGAGCAAATTAAAGTCACAATGTCAATGTTGGTGATGCAAACAAAAAGGCAAATAGTTATTTGTTTTTATTTGTTATTGATTTATTCTTATTGTTACTTTAAAACAAATCTGACAAATCATTTGTTGTTAAACAGCACTATTAATGTCACAATTTTGATATATGTTGTGGAGATGCAAAGAAAAAGGCAAAATTGTGTTTCTGTGAGCAGAAAATGTGTCTAGTTTTTTTAAATTTTAAAATAAGAAATATCATAAATATAAATACCATAAACGCCCAATGTAACGTTTATGTTACATCACAGATCTTTGACATTTAGGGGTAGAATTTTTTTTTTTTTTAAAACATCATTAATGTGTTCTATGTGATCCACTTGTTCTCGTGTGTAACCCAATTATTTTCCTTTAAGAATAACTGGGTCTGGGTTCTTATGGGTTAAAAAATACACATTATAATCTAGAATCTTTTTTTTCTGTTCCTTAAAAAGTGGAAAAGAATTTTTTCACCCAAACTGTATGGCTCCAATGTAAAGCAACAGACACCTCTGTCAATGATAGAGCTGCAACAATAAGTCGATAGACAGGAATTAATTATCGTTTATGTCATACTCAAGCAAAAATGGTTTCAGCTTCTTAAATATGAGACTTTGCTGCTTTTCTCTGTTTCATATTCGAGCTGCAATGATTATCAACTACTCGATGAGTCGATTGACAGAAAAAGAATCGCCTTTTTTTGATAAATTATTGTCATTTTTCATGCAAAAATAGTAGAAAATGCTGTTTTCAGTCCCTCGAATAAAGATTTGACCTGCTTTTCTGTGTTCAAGATCAAATAAAACTGAATTTATTTGGGGTTTAGATTAATAAAACAAGATATTTGGTGTTGCAATCTAGCAACAAGTTTTGAAAATTGGGTCTTTTAATTTATATGACAAATTACTGATCACAAACATGACATTTTAACTTCAATTTAATAACCGTACCGTATTATCTGGATTACAGAATTGCACCAGTGCAATCACAATATCCCACCCAAATTATACACTGGTCCACTTTTGTGAACATTTCAGTTCAGTGGCCTCAAAAACAGGAGTCAGAATGGACTATGTGATATGAATTTGATTGGAAAACATGTTGATGAACACTGAGTGATTATATTGACAGCATATTATTAAATTAAATGAAATAGGAAATAGGAAAATGTAGGTTTTATGGGACTTTCCAGGAGTACCCATTCGATATTCAGTTATAAGGCAACAATTTAATAATTCCTGTCCTTTAAAACACACACACACACACACACACACACACACACACACACACACACACATACACACACACATACATATTGTAGGCTTAGAATTGTATTTCTATTTAGGCAATAATTCATCCAATAGCAGGTTCAATACATCACCTTGGACTTTTAGAAGCTGGGATGGACATTTTTCACTAATTTTATAGACCAAGCAATGAATGCCTCAATCAAGAAAATAATCAGCAGATAAATCAATAATGAAAATCATAGTTAGTTGCAGCCCCGAGCTGAATATCTCTGGGTTTTGGACTGCTGGTCGGACAAAAAACAAGACATTTGGTGATGTCACCTTGGGCTCTGGGACTGGGACCAGGAAACTAACCATCAGGTCATTTGATAATGAAAACTGTCACAATACTTTTACTTTTTAGTGATAATTGTCATTAAAATTCACATTTTATTAAAGTACTCTCCGCTTCACTTCCCCACCCAGGCCCAGCCCACTCTGTATGCTCGGCACACAACAGAAAACCAGTAATAAGCACCAGTTTATCTAAAATGCAGCGATCACTCTACTGTACCGAGGGAGCTGCTTTTTATATTTGAAATCAAACACTGTTGTCTGCACCAGAGGCAAAAAGCCTGCAGTTTCCAGACAATCTGCTAAAGCTGATAATGACTCTGGGCAAAAAGGGATTAGTTATGCATTCACAGTGCGTTCACTCAATAGTATATAATTCACACTTTTTTTTTTTCCATCCTCCACCACCACAGAGAGCAACAATCGCGACATTATCACAAATGCGCTGAGGGCTTCCTATCTCTCTCTCTCTCTCTCTCTCTCTCTCTCTCTCTCTCTCTCTCTCTCTCTCTCTCCTGCTTTCCTGCTGTTTTCCCTCTATTTCTGTCTGTCTCCCTCACACACACACACACACACACACACACACACACACACACACACACTATCTCTCTCTCTTTCTCTCCTCCACAGCAGTTGTACATTATGGAGTGGTAACCAGGCAGCATCTAATTGCAATAATTGGAAGAATGTACCGAGCGGCATGTTTGAACACCTGTTAGCACTGAATTTCTCTCATGGCTACAGATTGTATGTGCTGTGTCACACCATTTGGTGCGTGCATGTGTGTGTGTGTACATGTGGGTGTATGTATGTATCTGTGTGTGAACCTCAGATTGCATTACCCCCCCCCCCCCCCCCCCCCTCAAACAGGCTCATGTAAGGGGGGCGTTATGTAAAGTCCTGGCTGCCCTCCAGGATCCATTTTGACACCTCAGACCCTGCCAGAAGGAGGCTGCCTGTCACTGACACATCCCAAGGCGATTCACCCAGAATAATTTGGGACTTTGACAAAAATGAATAATATGCATGATACATCTTGGCCTTCACACCTCTCAAGCTGCCATCACTGGTCTACTTTAGCGTTTCTGGAGACAGTTTCAACTCATTTCTACCAGCTATAACATACTGAAAAAACACATCGAAGGTTCAGTTTGACAAAGTGAGAACACACTTTTTTTTTACGACATGTAAAGTAAGCAGGGTTTATGGATTTGAGATTCAGCCAGTGTAACCAAAGCTTCCTCTCATGTCCTTGCTGGGGGGCGTCTGGCCACATGTGTGGAGCTGTCCAGCGCTCTGGTGCTGAAATCACCATTCTGCTCAGGATTAACACACACTCGCTTCTCTATTCATGCTTGCATAAACTGTAATTTCTTCACAGCATTAATAGAATAGCGCCAAGGACGAGAATAAAAACTAATAAAAGTGGAACCCATTCTTTGGTGAGCTTGCAAGGAGGCCCCTGAGCTTTTCTTTTAAAAGAAAGAGACCAATGAAGCTCTGTCAAGACAAGCCAGCAATTGATTCAGTCAGAGGGTTTCAACATTGAGCTGTTGTCATTTGACCCCAGGAAGCCCAAACAGGCTGTGAGTTGGGGGCTGATAATCCATCGGGAGGTAATAACGTGGGGACCATGCTGCTCTGTCTGCAGGGGACCCAACAAAAAAAAACACTTTTCCCCCCCAATCTAATTACTCTGCCATTATTGATAATTGGGGTACCGTCGTGTCGAGATCAATACAGACTCCCAACACTAATACTGGGCTGCCAGGCTGCACTGGGATCAGCCATGAGTGATGTTTGGAGAGGGCATTTTATGGCACTTGAAGTCTGTTGCGTAAAGATCGGTGGGTTCACGTACCTGTTGACGTGTCGCAGGTCACTCGGCACCGTGCACGTCCTCATCGTCACATCTAAATAAAAGCACGAAGAAGAAAAAACAGAATATGAGACAGGGAAAAAATGCCATCTATGAATCTATTTTTAAATCTTAAAGACGTGGGTTTTAATCGGATTGTTGATATTTCACAAAAATGCTAAAACAGTGCTCTTCCTCTATAGCCTCCACGCTTTCTAGCTTTCTCCGTGTGTGTCCGCGCTCACCTGGCTGCAGGGTGTCCGGCTCCGCTGCTGCTGCTGCCGGAGTGCTGCTGGATGGAGAGACGGGGAAGTGCGGTGCGTCTGGAGCGGAGAACCAGCCTCCGGTGCGCTGCTGCCTGCTCCTTTAAAAAGCCTCCAGTGGTCCAATAGGAGGTCTGTCAGCCTGATGGGACCTGACGTCACCCCCACCGACCCCCCACTCGATTTGAACTGAAATTATACCAGCATAATTCCCTCGACATAGAAGAAGAAGAAGAAGAAGAGAAAAAAACAAAAACAGCATCAAGGTGGAGAGTCTAATGTAAGTCAATGCTCGTCAATTAATTTGTTCATTTTTTTTATTTCCGACTTTAAAAAAATTTGAAATGAGGTTTTTATATATTTTTTTACATACATAGTGCTGTGCAGAATGTGCCAAATTCATGAAAAATACATCTTTATTTCCACTATTATCAACATTAATCACCCTATAAGAGTGAGTTGAGGGATGCAACAGGCTGCAGCTCAACATCTGAATATGTCATTCATGTTTTGTGTTTGATTTATATGTTTATACTATAAGCACAGTTAATCAGGCATTTTAATTAAGTATCATTTGGAGGTACTTCATCTGCAATGTAACTTAGGTCATCAAAAAAAATGCAGTGAAGTAAAAAGTACAATATTTCCCTCTGAAAGCAGAAACAGAACGTGGCATAAAATAAAGTCCAAGTGTCTCAAAATTGCCCCCTTGTACAGTACTTAGGTAAAAATACTTAGTTACTTTCCACCACAGATTATGCTCCACGACAGATATCTGCACAGCTCGTCACTGACTTTCAGAATAAGATTTGGCAAGTGAAACGAATGATCATTTTACAAAATGTGTTTGTCAGATTAAACCATATAATATGAGTGTAACTGTTCACTTTGAACTGCATATTGTATTAAAATGCTCAAAATAATAATTACATTTTAGTATAAATGATAAATATAACACTGTCCTTGCAAATACTACATTTGATTCTTAAAATAGATTTTGATGCTATTTTTTTTTTACTGAAGCAAACGTTTGAATAAAGGAGTATTCTCATACTGTCGTAAAATGAATCATAATACATCCTGCAACAAAGGGTGGACAAGGATCTGCAACGTGCACACTTTCTTTTGTTTGTCTGAAAAGAGATCTAAGTATCTCCATTTTTTTAAACCATAAAGCCTGCATTATGATAAAAATAGAAAACAAACTGTCACATCATAGAAAAACACAACGTTAAGCCTGTTACATGGCAATTGCAAATGATATCTATTTCAGAATCAAGAAAAGAATTAACACCAAATATTTTTTCATGCATGTTTATGCACAAAAAAATCAGTTAAATGAATATAACACCACCCACAGAGGAGCCTGTAAACCTGCAACTGTTGCTGCAGCATCACATCAAAACTGAATATCTGCATGTTTACATGACACCAGTGAAATATCATATTTTAACCAGGACTAGTGCAGTGAATGATCTACCAAGGACACATTGTGGTGTGTGTCCTGAGCACCCACAGCAGCCCACTCTCCACAAACACACTTTAATCGAAAACACACAGATCATTCTCAGCTCTACCAGGTATCATTACCATCCAAGGCTGCATCATAGTGTGAGTCTCACAGCCTTGAGTACCAATTATGAGTTTATTAATGCACCCATCAACCTGAGATGAACATGAATATCTAAATGAATATCTGTTATGTCTTCTGTATTGATCATTGTGATTGAATGTTGGCCACGTTTAATGAGATCTCTTTTTTTTTTCAGTCGGGAGACCTTTAAACCCTTTTTTCTTTTCCTTTTGCAAGAGCTTAACGTAATACTATTCATATGTGTAATGTAAACATTTAATATACTTATATAAACAGGGAAAAAAAATAAATGCCTGAGGTATTTTATTAGAAATCAAATGGGTTTGTTCACCGGCGTGCAGTGTGATGTTTGTTGAGGGTGTATATATTACTGACAACCTTCACTCCTGATTATCCACGTTTTTGCTCTCCAGCTGTAAGCAGCACCACTACAACAATATTTAGAGCCAATAAAGAAATTGAAAAATGATGTTACATTTTATTTGAACTCTCGCTCGGCAGATGACAGCTACGCATAATCTGTCACTGTGTGTCTCTTGGCGTAGTGATTGCAGATACGCTAGAAAAGAGGTGTATTTTCTGACACAAATGAGCCATTTGTAAGGCCATTGTGTGCTCTGTGCATCATTGTACTTTCTAATTCCCCAGACTCAGAAACCATTGTGAGAAATGCAATTGTGTTGTCGAGTCCTTGTTTTATTTTTTGCTCTTGTTGTTGTTGTTTTCAGTGGGTTTTTTTTTTTTTTGTGCAGCTTTTGAAATGGGTCTGCATACACACACATACACGCACACTAAACACACACACTCACAGACATTTCTTTCAGTCTTTTTGGGAACTTGAATGTAATCTGTGTCTTTTTTGTTTCCTTTTACATACATCTAGTCCAAGGACTTTCTTGCCATGCTGTAGTAGTTTGACAAAAGCAGTGTGGACGGTGAACGGTGGGAGTGAGGTCGACTCGTTCTGTCCTCTACTGCTGCTTTTACACTGAATTGTACGGTTCCACTCCACTCGACCATGGACTGTATAAATGATGGACGCAGTCAGAGTGATGCCACCCCACTGGTTTGTGGACTGTCTGTCTGTTTGAGGCATCGAGTTTGGCGTGGACTGTGGAGAAGCGAGAGGGATCTGATCACTGACTACAGCCGCTCTACACCTCAGTCAAAAGTTTTAGAACACCCCAATTTTTCCAGTTTTTTATTGAAATTCAAGCAGTTCAAGTCAAATGAACAGCTTGAAAGGGTCCAAAGGTAAGTGGTGAACTGCCAGAGGTAAATAAAAAAAGGTAAGCTTAACCAAAACTGAAAGATAATGTACATTTCAGAATTATACAAGTAGGCCTTTTTCAGGGAACAAGAAATGGGTTAACAACTTAACTCTATGGAGTCTTGGGCTATTTGGTCCATTTTTGAATTCTTTTCATGTCTTTGTAAGTCATTTTGTGTCTTTTTGTGTCTTTTTTTAGTCATTTTGTGTCTTTTTTTAGTCATTTTGTGTCTAAAGGTGTCTTTTTTTGTCATTTTGTGTCATTTTGTGTCTTTTTGTGTCTTTTTTTTAAGTCTTTTGGTGTCTTTTTTTTGTCATTTTGTGTCTTTTTTTTGTCATTTTGTGTCTTTTTTTAGTCCTTTGGTTCAACATAAAATGTGATTTTGAATCTTTTTTTTACTTTCAAAACACTATCACACTATGCTCAATAAAGAATTTTAAATGTTGCAAATGTGCATTAATTTCAGAGTAGACTGAGACATTAAACTGCATCATTTTCAATTAAATTCTGGAAAAGTTGGTGTGTTCTAAAACTTTTGACCAGTAATGTATATATATATATATATATATATATATATATATATACAGTACAGGCCAAAAGTTTGGACACACCCATCTCATTCAATGCATTTTTTCTTTATTTTCATGACTATTTACATTGTAGATTCTCACTGAAGGCATCAAAACTATGAATGAACACATATGGAATTATGTACTTAACAAAAAAAGTGTGAAATAACTGAAAACATGTCTTGTATTTTAGATTCCTCAAAGTAACCACCCCTTTGCTTACTAGAATACAAGACATGTTTCATTTATTTCACACTTTTTTTGTTAAGTACATAATTCCACATGTGTTCATTCCTAGTTTTGATGAATTTACCTGTATATATATATATATATATATATATATATATTCTAAATGACAATTATAAAACTTTACTGACACGTTGCTGTGCTGCCCTACAAAGTCTAACTGCAGTAACTACATTTTTGGTTGAACTTGAGTTATAAATAAAAATGATGATGTCCTTGATGTCCGTTTTATCTTGTGACAAAGTTTTAGGTTTCAAATTTGCCTTATTTCAGATAAATAATGATATAAAAACTCAAAACCAAAGTTCACTTACCATGGTTTGCTTTGACTGTGATAATGTGGTTTGACTCGTTATATTTCTTCATTGTGTTAAATACGGAAGACAAGATTAATATAATATAATATAATATAATATAATATAATATAACATTACGTTAAACACTTTTAAATACATTCATAACAAAATCAATTTGAAAATGTTTATTCACTGAAAACAAAATATAAAAGCTGAAAGAAGACAACAACATTGTAGTTACTGCACTCTGTTTTTGCATTACTATTAGAACCTTTTACAGCAATGCAAAACCAGAGTGAACTAACTACATTTTTGGGGTCAAAGGTCAAATAAATGATTTTCTAGCATAAAAATTACAACGACAATTCATGTAGAAAAAAATGTCATATCACTTACCTACCTATTACCCATTTAGCTGGCCAAGTAAACATCTTTAAAAAAACTTTAAAGCAGTTTTTCTCAATTTTACCTTTTTGCATAGTTACTGCAGTTGGGCTTTGAAGGGCAGTGACCTGTCAATCAAAGGTAGCCCCGCCCCAAACCATGAGATTCTTTATCTTCTATTTTATTCCAAATGGGGCCATTATTTACAGTATTATAAAATGAAATTGTCTTGAATAAGATTTTTTACTAGCGATTGAGACCATAGTGTTGTCCTAAAAAGAATTCTGAGGTAAAAAATCAAGTGAGAAGTTTTCTGATTTTGTATTGAAATGAATGGACACAAATACACATATGAGCAAACAAAATCGAATTAGGGCCACTTTTTCCTGCAGTTATGAAAGTAACCGTAAAGGTGGAGTTAAAACACTGCAGACCAGGGATTGGTCAGAGAGAATCAACGAACCTGGTCTCACAGGAATCCGTGTAATAGCCACGGATTTGCTTAACTCAAAATCCGTGGAATAACCACGGAATCACTCAAATTTCCGTGAAACTGACACGGATTTTGCTACAAGTTAATGACATGTCATATCCCGTGGCTATTCTATTATTTTTTCCTATTGGTTTGTTCCAAGTCACGTGACTTTCAAGGTCCCGGCGGTCAGAACAAAAAACATGGCGGACAGTTCTCTCATTTTTAGTGAAAAAAATCAATTTTTTGACTTAGTTTCTGCATAAAAATGGATTTTGATCACATTTCTAGTGAGAAATATATGTTTTATTTTCTAAATATTCACTCAGTGAATGTACATAATCACTTTGTATGTTGGAATAGCCACGGGATATGACTGTCATTAACTTGCATTGTAGAGAAATCCGTGTCAGTTTCACGGAAATTTGAGTGATTCCGTGGCTATTCCACGGATTCCTGTGAGACCATGTTGCTCGCTGGATGTACGAAGCGTCGGAGGCGTGGGTCCGGGGGTTGGACACAGTTACTGCTTAATAGGACTACAGGACAGACAAGCCATTAACTTACCTGATGTGGTTTCCTTCATCTTGATTTTAATTACATTCCCTCATAGGTAACAACAACTAACACAGAAAAGTGCGTTTGCAGTTAGCAGCTGGTAAATGTATAGACAGAGCATTAGGACATGATTTCTGACACAGTTACTTGCTAACAGGCGTAACAAGAATAATTCATTAACATTCCCGATATTGTTTCCCTTTTTCCTTAAATCAAATTCTTCTAACTTAAGACATGAAACACGTCTCGTCCTGCACGTAAGCTTTTTAAATGAGCAACTGACCAAACGTTCATGAAGGAAAAGTGCACCGCTAATGTAAGTTTGCAGTTAGCTAGTCAGCTACAGCACAATAAATACCTTTTAACACTTACCTGCAAATGTAATTTCAGTCATTTTAGATTCTAGTGTCTCTCTATTACCACTGTTAACAAAACTTTGTGGCCACAGTTCTCTCATTTTTAGTGAAAAAAAAATCAATATTTTGACTTAGTTTCTGCATAAAAATGGATTTTGATCACATTTCTAGCGAGAAATATATGTTTTATTTCCTAAATATTCACTCAGTGAATGTACATAATCACTTTGTATGTTGGAATAGCCACGGGATATGACTGTCATTAACTTGCATTGTAGCCAAATCCGTGTCAGTTTCACGGAAATTTGAGTGATTCCGTGGCTATTCCACGGATTTTGAGTTAAGATAATCCGTGACTATTTCACAGATTCCTGTGAGACCAGGTTGGATTCAGAATACATTTCGGTAACGCTTTATATTAAGGTCCTTGTAATAACCATTAATGAACAAGTAATAAGGCCTTTGTAAGTCCTTACAAGATGCTTATTAACATTATTGTGTGTTTATAAGCTTATATAAGTGTTAATAATGGCATTATAATACAGTTAATAGCAGGCTATAAGAGATTTATAAGCACTAATGAGAAACTACTTGTTAACAGTTTGCAAATGCTTAAGAACATTAATAAAAGCCTCATGAGTATCTTATAATTGTTCATAATAGCATTACAATATTTTGAGTTAAGCGAAATCCGTGGCTATTTCACGGATTCCTGTGAGATCATGTTGGATTCAACACTAGTGTGACATGTCAGCTTGGCCGCCTAACCATGATGTTCCCATGCAACTAACCTGCATTGTCAATTATGTTTTTGATATTTTCTCCTGGATTACATTTGTTCTTTGTATCACAAAAACTGTTGTAATGAGAGTCTGCAGATGTCCAGGAGGACACGCTGGACGGATGGGAGAAAG
Organism: Centropristis striata; assembly: GCF_030273125.1. NCBI lineage: Eukaryota > Metazoa > Chordata > Actinopteri > Perciformes > Serranidae > Centropristis > Centropristis striata. The sequence goes on from NC_081522.1 coordinate 3,473,507, forward strand.
AAAGACCCAGGAGACTTCTGTTCGTGTCATGTGAAGCCAAGAGTCAATGTTTGGTTATTTATGTAACCCTGAAACCGAGGCCTTTTCACTCAGCCTAACCAAGTAGTTTTAGTGCCCAAACATGCAGCTTAAACTACATATTCTCACTCTCAACACGTCAGATACTGTGGCTTGGTCGGTGCATGCAAAGTTTCTGCTTATTACATAAGTCAGTCCAACTAGATTTGTAACGGTAATTGTATCATACTAACGTAATTTTCTTGGGCCATTTAAACTTGTATGATATTATTAAAGGAACACTCCACCGTTTTTTCATATTAAAACATGTTATTCGGGTAAGTAAGACGAGTTGATACAGACCTCTTGCGTCTCAATGCGTGCACTCAATCGCCCTGGCGCGCGGCGCCACTTGGCTAGCACTTAGCTTAGCCCAGTTCATTCATTAGGATCCAAACAGATGGACAGTTAGAAGCGACCAAACTCCTCCACGTTTTCCCTATTTAAATACAGCTACACGAGTAGTTAAACGACCAAGTATGGCGACACAAAATAAAACGTGGCGCTTTTCGAAGCGGATAAAAAGGATAACTATAATGTATGGCCGAATAGCACTTGGGAGCACTTCGACTCGGCGCAGTAATATCATCACTCCTGACGGAAGTGAGAGGGAGCGGAAGTGATGATATTACTGCGCCGAGTCGAAGTTTTAAATAGGGAAATAGGGAATTTAAATAGGGAAAACGTGGAGGAGTTTGGTCGCTTCTAACTGTCCATCTGTTTGGATCCTAATGAATGAACTGGGCTAAGCTAAGTGCTAGCCAAGTGGCGCCGCGCGGCAGGGCGATTGAGTGCACGCATTGAGACGCAAGAGGTCTATATCAACTCGTCTTACTTGACCGAATAACATGTTTTAATATGAAAAAACGGTGGAGTGTTCCTTTAAGAGTTACTTAATTTAATGGGGTAGTTACAACTACTTTTTAAACTGGTCCAGTACATGAATTAATTGTGCTGAGCCAACAAAACAAAGTTAGGTTGAAGTGGTTTTAAAGATTTTTATGATATGAAAATGAACATAATAGTAATTATTCAGAAAATAAATAATTTTTAAACACAGAGTTTTATATTCAGCAATTTAAAGATAAATGTCAACCTGTATAACCCCAGCTGGTGTCAAGTTTAGTAAAGAAAAACACAAAGCAAATTGGGTTGTTTTAACATAAATGATTCTAATAAATTTAAAATTGTTTCATTTTATGCTTAAACTACATGTTTTAAAATTGTTCAACCACAAAACATACATTTATATAGTAGAAGCTACATGTTAGACTAAGGATAAGATAACAGACACCCAGTTTGCTTTTTTTGAGTGTGCAGAGTGGCTTTCAAAATAAACTTGCGTCCCCACAGGAAATGGTTAGGTTGAGGCAATAAAAGTAATGCTTTTAACATATCGGTCCAGATGTATGACATGACTGAAGCTTTCTATAGAATCTGGTCCCCATTCCTGACTTATATTGGTACGAGACCAAGGTTATTATAGTTAACGAAAACTAACGAAATAACGAAAACTAGAATTGAAAAAACATTTTCGTTAACTGAAATAAAAATAAAAACTAGAGTTTTTAAAAAAACGATAACTAACTGAAACTGTATTGCGTGGTTACAAAACTAACTAAAACTAACTAAAATTATAGTGAAAATGTCCTTAGTTTTCGTTTTTGTCAACTTTTTTCATTCATAATGACATAATGACATTTCCACTATAATTTTAGTTAGTTTTAGTTTTGTAACCACGCAATACAGTTTCAGTTAGTTATCGTTTTTTTTAAAACTCTAGTCTTTATTTTTATTTCAGTTAACGAAAATGTTTTTTCAATTCTAGTTTTTGTTATTTCGTTAGTTTTCGTTAACTATAATAACCTTGATCTGGTGTGACTTTAAATAAATCACTGTCCTTATTTGCCTATTTGTCACCGCTCTTCAGATGTGGCCTGAACATAAATGGGACAAGATATTGGATTTGGTAGTAACTGTAATATTATTACTGAAATTGTATTTGTTATACTATTTGTACTGGGCCCAACACTGCTAATGAGCATGTCAGATCAGATTTGTTTACTTACTTTTTCTTGGCTGGAGCCAACAGAGACTCTAGGAGGTCATTGCTCCCAACAAAGAAATTGTACAGGGATATTCTATCAAACCAAGACTTCAGTTTTGGAATAAACAATAAATAGCATGTAAAGTAATGAGTTTTAGAGGTGCTGAAAGGTGGATTTTGTTACAGTTGGACAGTAGCTTTATACACGGTCGTCCATAAAGCTGGAATAATTTTGTTTTCAGACGCAATCCTCTGTTAATTGTGGTTTAATTTTCATTATGGTACGTTTGGAAGAGATTGATTAATACAGTTCTGAGAAGATATACTTTTTATTTTAAGTGTGTCTTGCAGTGGTATCTCAATTTCCAAAATGGAAATTGAGAAGATTGAATGAAATGACATTACATACAGTTTAAATGCCATTTTATACAACGCGTCTACACTGCAAAAAAGCCAACTTGTATTTTTTTTTTATTTTTTTTTTTATTTCTTTGTTGTGAAATGCGGGAAAGCTGTGAAATTCATTAGCGAAAGCTAGACTGATGCTCGCGGCTAACTGATGCTAGTGGCTAACTGATGCTAGCGGCGCTGCTTGTTACAGCTACAAGAGTAGCCATTAGCGTATCAATGCTAACTCAAAATTGTGGTCGCAACATTAGCTGACAATGTAAAATTAAAAATTAGTACAACTTACAGTTGAGTTGACAAAAATCTGAATTCAGAGTTGAGCAGACTAAAAAACAAATCTTAAAATATTTAGTTTAATTGTCCAACTTAAAATTTTATCGAAGTTTGTTCCCTTGAAATTTTGAGTTCACACAAATTTTCTTTTTTTGCAGTGTAACTTTCACTCATCATGAGTTGTATTATAGGCAAACAGTCACAAATGCCAACTGCACGAACATACCCTTAGTTAAAACGAATAGAATGTCCTCACAAATCAACAACCAAAACAACATATTTATTGCATGCACCGAATATCTACTACACACTCAGTTAAGGAATTTGAAAATGGTGTGACATTAGTGAGATGAAATAATAGATTAATGCTGTCCCATGGGGAAATTTGGATAATGTTTCCGTTTATATGATTGTTTTTTTCCCAGATGTTTTGCATGACCTGCTGTTATATTCTTTTTTTGACAAACAATGCAGAATATGAAAAATAATCAAGACTCATTCAGTGCTTTCATGGATAGAAACAAACATGCTGCAGAGCCCTCGGCCTGGTAAACTCTCCACCTTTACATTGTTACATGACTGTACTCAGATAAATAAATAAAAAAGGCTGCTGGATATACTGTAATCAATTCCATCTTGATTAAAAATGAAAGGTCTGACACTGCAGCTGTGTAAGAAAGGCTTCTATGCAACACAAAACAGTAGCAGTGAGCAGTGGCGGTTCTAGACCAGTTTTACTGTGGGGGCCAAGGAGGGGCCAGTGTTTAATCAGAGGGGCACATTAGCACATGAAAAAATGGCAAAGATGATATTTAAGCATTCAAAATCTTTGAATGTCTTGAAAAAGACACAAAATGACCAAAAAAGACACAAAATGAGAAGACAGAATAACCAAAAAAAACCCACAGAAGATATAAAAATGACCAAAAAAGACACAAAAAGGACACAAAAAAGACACAAAAAAGACACATAAATGACACCAATGACAAAAAAGACACAAAAAAGACACAAAATAACTAAAAAAGACACATAAATGACACCAATGACAAAAAGACACAAAATGACCAAAAAAAGACACAAAATAAATAAAAAAGACACAAAAAAGACACAAAATAACTAAAAAAGACACAAAAAAGACACATAAATGACACCAATGACAAAAAAGACACAAATGACCAAAAAACATACAAAATGACTTACAAAGACATGTAAAGACATGAAAAGGATTCAAAAATGGACAAAATAGCCCAATAAGACTCCATAGACACAAAGACACAAAGACACAGACACATAAATGACACCAATGACAAAAAAGACACAAAAAAGACACAAAATAACTAAAAAAGATACAAAAAGACACAAAAAAGACACATAAATGACACCAATGACAAAAAAGACACAAAATGACCAAAAAAAGACACAAAATAAATAAAAAAGACACAAAAAAGACACAAAATAAATAAAAAAGACACAAAAAAGACACATACATGACACCAATGACAAAAAAGACACAAATGACCAAAAAAGATACAAAATGACTTACAAAGACATGTAAAGACATGAAAAGGATTCAAAAATGGACTAAATATCCCAATAAGACTCCATAGACACAAAGACACAAAGACACAGACACATAAATGACACCAATGACAAAAAAGACACAAAAAAGACACAAAATAACTAAAAAAGATACAAAAAGACACAAAAAAGACACATAAATGACACCAATGACAAAAAAGACACAAAATGACCAAAAAAAGACACAAAATAAATAAAAAAGACACAAAAAAGACACAAAATAAATAAAAAAGACACAAAAAAGACACATACATGACACCAATGACAAAAAAGACACAAATGACCAAAAAAGATACAAAATGACTTACAAAGACATGTAAAGACATGAAAAGGATTCAAAAATGGACTAAATATCCCAATAAGACTCCATAGAGTTAAACTATTATACAATGTTCACATTCTGGGTTCCTTTTGTGTACAATGAGATACTGTTTGAACAAAAAAAATAGAATTTATCCATTGTTCATTTTTATAAATTGATAATTTTATTATTAATTTGACACAGGGGCCACAGCAGGGGCCAAAGGCTTCTTCACAGGGGCAGTGGCCCCTGGAGGCCCCTGTGTAGAACCGCCACTGGCTGTGAGCTTGTATGTTTTACTAGAAAATTTAATATGCAGTCACAAGGTGGAAGTGATCTGAAAGAAGCCAATAACAGCCTTTTTTTGTGGCTGGATCATGATTGAGTGATTGATTGATTGATTTTATTTGACCATTCTTGATATAAAAAATATGAAACAGCAACCTGTGTCATACGTAATATAAATAGATAAAAAATAGTCAGGGATGACACAATAAAGCCCTAAGGCTTATTTCCATTGTGGTCCCTATAAGGCAGGAGACAGGGGACAGTAGCAGCATATCTTACATAAATCAAACAAGTACCATTCTTACATACATACATACATGCATGAATCATTCATAAGCCACATAAAAACATAAATTACAGTTTCAAATATACACATCAGATACAGATTGCCAACATTCTGAGATTGGTGTTTAAACCATTTTTTCAAGTTTTGTTTAAAACTGCGTCTCATAATGCTGTTTCACCAGCCCAATCATGAAAACATCACTTACCAACATTTTACCATGACACTACAGTGTGCAGCTGCGATTTGAAAACATTTTACAGTATATAAGTAACTGTGCTTTTAAACTTTATGGACAGAAATATGGACTTTTAATATTTAAAGCAACTTCAACATCTGTAAAACTACAAGTAGCACCAACATGATCTCACAGAAATCCGTGAAATAGCCACGGATTTCGCTTAACTCAAAATCCGTGGAATAGCCACGGATTCGCTCAAATTTCCGTTAAACTGACACGGATTTCGATACAATGCAAGTTAATGCCAGTCATATCCCGTGGCTATTCCAACATACAAAGTGATTATGTACATTCACTGAGTGAATATTTAGGAAATAAAACATATATTTCTCGCTACAAATGTGATCAAAATCCATTTTTATGCAGAAACTAAGTCAAAATATTGATTTTTCACTAAAAATGAGAGAACTGTCCGCCATGTTTTTTTTTTCTGACCGCCGGGACCTTGAAAGTCACGTGACTTGGAACAAACCAATAGCCACGGGATATGACTGTCATTAACTTGCATTGTAGCGAAATCCGTGTCAGTTTCACGGAAATTTGAGCGAATCCGTGGCTATTCCACGGATTTTGAGTTCAGCGAAATCCGTGGCTATTTCACGGATTTCTGTGAGACCAGGTTGAGTAGCACATAATAGCACTTAAGACACATTCAGGAACGTCAAAACCTGGGCATGTTCAATCCTTACACTTTAATTATTTTTGACAGACAGAGTTGAATATGACAGAGAAGGCACTTACAGTACAGTTTGACTGAAGTAGGTCCAAATATCATTACAGAGAGAGACCTTCCAAATCTATAATTCTGTCTGCAGTTTATACTGAGGGTTCTGTAAGCATGGCAACCACTTCAAATATCACACACACACACACACACACACAAAGAGAGAGAGACATACACAAATACACAAACAAAACAGCATCAGGTAGCCTATGTATCAAACGCTCCTAGACACACAAACGGACTTACACACCCACACACATACAAAAGTTAATGTTGTAAAAAAAAAAAAAAAAAAAGCAAACTCAATTACGTTTTCAGAATTGGATCTTAATTAATTCTTTGCAGATAGACTCTCCAGTTTACGACTTAAATCAGTGTAACAGAATTATAATTTAGTCAAACCTTCAGGTATAAACAGCTGGCAGGTAATAGAGTTCAGCTAAAAAAACATTGTAATAGTTTATGCAGAACATGTGTTAAGAAGTATTGTTCATTATGTAAGAATTCTGCAGATTTACCATCAGATAGTGATTTCTGAAACAATGGGTCAATGCCATGTTAAAAATAAAAGGTGGGCAGAGTAGGCTTCTCTTTTCTGACCAGGAACGAGTGATTTTGTCGGCTCAAAGGAAAATTGTTGCTGGCAGACAGTGGTGGTTCTACAAAGGGGCCTAGAGGGGCCCCTGCCCCTGTGAAGAAGCCTTTGGCCCCTGCTGTGGCCCCTGTGTCAAATTAATAATAAAATGATCGATTTATAACAATGAACGACGGAACAATTCTTACCTATTTTTTGTTCAAACAATATCTCATTGTACACAAAAGTAACCCAGAATGTGTAAATTGTATAATACTTTAATTGTGCAGTAAAAGCTAAATATAAAGATCATTCTCACTGTACTGCACTTTCAAAATAAAATAAAAAAGTAATTGTGCACAAAAATGAGAAATGTCCTTGTCATACAAAGAAAACTGTTAATGTTGGTAAGTCTCATTGTTTCAGTCAATGTAGTTCTTCCAAATATGAGACTTTTAGCTAAAATAAAGGTTTTGAATGCTTAAATATCATTTTTGACGTTTTTTAATGTCCCCCTCTGATTAAACACTGGCCCCTCCTTGGCCCCCACAGTAAAAATGGTCTAGAACCGCCACTGTTGGCAGATTTTCTATTTAGCTAACTAAGCTAATGTTAGTTTCAGGAATTGGTTGAAACATAGGCTGCATGATGATAAATGTAGAAGACATGGAAATAAAAAAAAGCATTCTTCCTGTATTGTTAAGTAGAGCCAGTTAGGCGGCAACCCCCTGACTTGAAAAGTAGAGCCATTGTAGAAGCATTCTGAACCTGCATTTTCTCTAAGCCAGCACACTGCAAAAAAAGAAAAGTTGTGTGAACTCAAAATTTCAAGGCAACAAACTTCGATAAAATTTTAAGTTGGACAATTAAACTAAATATTTTAAGTTTTGTTTTTGAGTTTGCTCAACTCTGAATTCTGATTTTTGGCAACTCAACTGTAAGTTGTACAAACTTATAATTTTACATTGTAATAACTTTTAATCCTTACTTCTGCTAACTTCTTCAATGTGCTGAATTGGCACGATTGTAACGCCGCTATGAAATGTCAGCTAATGTTGCGACCACAATTTTGAGTTAGCATTGATACGCTAATGGCTACTCTTGTAGCTGTAACAAGCAGCGCCGCTAGCATCAGTTAGCCGCTAGCATCAGTTAGCCGCTAGCTTTTGCTAATGACCGAGTTTCACCGCTTTCAACAACTCACCAACTTGTTTTTGAGCAGACAACTGGCTTCCTTTGTTGTGCTAACTTACATTATTGCCCTAAATGTCAATAATTTATATTTCCAAGTTTTACAAAATTAAATCACTGTTTTAGGCCAAAAAATACAAGCTGGCATTTTTGCAGTGCAGGGTCGACTCCACTGGTTGCAAAAAGTCTGTTTGTGTGGAAGACAATAAAAACACGACCCTACTTCTGTCTTGATTTATTAATTAAAAAAAATATATCTTAATGACTTAATGGTCTCAATCACTAGTTTCAAATCTTATATAGAGTAAAATAGATGATAAACTTGAGTTTGATCTTTGACCCTCTCAGAGTGTGTTTTTGGTTCATGAAAGTAAATTGTAGCATTTAGGAGAAGACTAAAATGTCTAAAATGTCTTGTTCAGCATATGTTTGTACTAAAATACATTCAAAGTAGTCAGCTGTTCATTTTTGCACCTTGCTAATCAAGCTAGCTAGCTAGCACTAGCTTTTGTCCAAATATGGTCTTTTCTTGACCCCCCAAAAAATCCCAATATGGTGATTTAAAATGGAATTAGCCTTATAGTGAGTTTCAGCTTATTGTTAATAGGCCATAAGGTGAACCAGGAAAAAGTGGCTAGAAAGTGATTTTCGTTCCCACGTCTGGGCACTACTCTTTTTTTGCATTTTTGCATAGACAATGCCATTGTGGACATTAGGTTAAAAGTTCTCCTCAAAATATCCTGCAGTTTTTTTTTAAGAGCCATAAATGTATAAAAATAGGAATTACAAAAGAACGAAAACCTTAACTTTTTTAAGGTGTTTTAGATGTTTTAGAGTATTTTCCTCTTCATCACTAGACGTTGTTGACATTGCCATCTGGGATCTGCGCGGCTACCTGATTGGTCGAATGTGAAGCATGTTACAAAAACGTCACCTCTCGGAGCGAAAATATTGTTACGCTAAGCAAGAAATAGTCCCGACTTTAAACACGAATTAAAAAAATACTGCAGGATATCAAGAGGAGAACTTTTTTTTTCTCGTTGAAAACCAAAATATCTCTTTTAAGAACCAAAAATTATTTAGTGCCCAGACATGGGAACGATAATAAGGGTTCACCTTATGGCCTATAAGCAACCTAGCTGTTTTGGTTCACTGTCAGGGCTCTCATAGCCCCCTATGCAGCAGACACACAAAGTTAGCATTTAGTTGGTGAACATAGTGGAGCACTTTAGAGTCAGATATTTGGTAGAGACCAAAACAGAGCTAATAGAGAGTGAATACTTAACAACATGAAATAATGATATGCTGCTCTGTGTGTGCTGATGTGTAAATAAGCATCTGTCTGCTAACAAGTTCAAACAACAAGTTGAAAGTGTCAGTATCGACTTGTTACGGACATAATAGCTTTTCAAAATAAACTACCGTGCCGACAGGAAATGCTTGCTTCAGGCAATAAAACCACTCGACTATGGCTATGGTAAAAGAAAAGGATTGGTAAAAAAAAGTTTAGGCTTTAGAGAAAATGTCTATATTTTTTAAGTATTATTTTATCTTACTTTATTTATTTTATAAGGCAAAATTATTTGGTATCATACCTTCCTATACTTACATCTTCTCAGCTGACTCTGTATCTGTGTGGGTGGAGGTTCCCCAGTGGCGGTTCTAGACCAATTTTACTGTGGGGGCCAAGGAGGGGCCAGTGTTTAATCAGAGGGGCCCATTAGCACATGACAAATGGCAAAGATGATATTTAAGTATTCAAAATCTTTAAATGTCTTGAAAAAGACACAAAAATGACAAAAAAAGACACAAAATGACCATAAAAAGACACAAAATGACCATAAAAAGACACAAAAAAGACACATGAATGACACCAATGACTAAAAAGACAAAAAATAACAAAAAAAAAGACACAAAATAAATAAAAAAGACACAACAACAGACAAAAAATTACCAAAAAAAGACACAAATGACCAAAAAAAGACACAACATGACTTACAAAGACACGTAAAGACATGAAAAGGATTCAAAAATGGACAAAATAGCCCAATAAGACTCCATAGAGTAAAACTATTATACAATGTAACATTCTGGGTTTCTTTTGTGTACAATGAGATATTGTTTGAACAAAAAAAAGGCTAGAATTGTTACATTGTTCATTGTTATAAATTGATAATTTTATTATTAATTTGACACAGGGGCCACAGCAGGGGCCAAAGGCTTCTTCACAGGGGCAGTGGCCCCTGGAGGCCCCTGTGAAGAACCGCCACTGAATACAACCATACAGTCTATGAATACAACACTGTGACAAGGTTATAATAGTTTTGAATTTTTCATAGTTTTATTTTTAATTATTTTTCTTTTTGGGGGGGAATGCTTAGTTTGATTTTAGTTTTTATTTGTAATGGGGTATTTGTTGGGTGTCAGATTTTTTTTTCAAAAATGCACAATAAATGTTTCCTTTATTTCCTTTGTCTTATCCATCTCAACCCAAATAAGTTTATGAAGTCATAAGACCAGATAGATGAAATAGGTTTCATATCAACCAAAAAGGTTTACATATGTAAAAAAAGTTGACAAAGACGAAAACAAAGGACATTTTCAGTATAATTTTAGTTAGTTTTGTAACCACAAATACAGTTTCAATTAGTTATTTAGTTAAGTTAGTTAATTATCGTTTTAATTTTTATTTCAGTTAACAAAAATGTTTTTTCAATTCTAGTTTTCGTTATTTCGTTAGTCTTCGTTAACTATAATAACCTTGCTCCAATACAAGTAAAAGTTCTGCATTCAAAACTTACTGATGTAAAAGTACTGAAGTACCAACATCAAAATGTACTTAAAGTATCAAAAGTAAAAGCATTTTACTGTAGCCCCTGTGTAGAACCGCCAGTCAGAGGTGGAAAAAGTATTCAGATCTCTTACTTAAGTAAAAGTACTAATACCACACTGTGAAATGACTCCACTACAAGTAAAAGTCCTGCATTCAAAATGTACTTAAGTGAAAGTACAAAAGTATCAGCATCAAAATGTACTTAAAGTATCAAAGTAAAAGTACTCGTTATGCAGAATGGAGCCGCTCAGATTATTTGATATATTCCAAAATATTATATTAGATTATTATTAATGATGCATTTATGTATACAGCGTTTTCATTTTCTCAAGGTAGGGCTCATATTGACTACTTAATATTCTGTTATGAGGTTTATTTTAAAAATTGTCTAATCACCTAAATTTAGTGTTTTTTTATGTTAAACCTCAACCTGTAAAGTAACTAAAGCTGTCAGCTAGATGTAGTGGAGTAAAAAGTACAATATTTGCCTCAAAATGTAGTAGAGTAGAAGTATAAAGTGACATAAAATGGAAATACTCAAGTAAAGTACAAGCACCTCAAAATTGTACTTAAGTACAGTACTTGAGTAAAAGTACTTAGTTACTTTCCACCACTGCCGCCACTGAGGTTCCCCCTTTTGTTCCCCCTAAAGTGGTTAATGTGAGAACAGTTAAACCTTTTTAGACACACAATGCAATCTCAAATTGTGTTTTGAGCCGACCTCGTTTAACCTTACTCCTTTCCCAGACTTAAACTAAACCCTTATTCATGCCTAAGCCCACACAAACCCCTGTCATTGTTTTGTACTAACACAGGGGTACACGGCTGCACACACAGACACACATGTAGAAATCCATACAGACAATTGTAGAAAAGTCCTGATGTTTTTAATCAACAGTGGGGCCCCACCCTGGCAGATAAGCGTCTGGTTACGTGTCTGTAAAGAGCAGTGGGGAAGGCAGAGTCACCTCGGCAGATGGTCCTATCAGTGTTGGGTAAACCAGCGGCCGTGTTTGGCTTAACGGCCTATAAGTAATTCATTGTGTTCACTGAGAAGGAGCATCTGTCGACCTCTCAGCCCTGGAGATGCACACATACACACACAGTTATGCCCAGATGCATAGATAAACATACTTACATCGGTCACATGCACAAATGCAGGTATACACACACACACACACACACACACACACACACACACAGTGGGCTTTCAAGCTCATTTGTAGTGGGCAGGGCAGATGGTTGGAGGAAAAGGAGAGGCCTTTGTTCCATGTGACCTGCTCTGATCAGATAACCACCACTGATCTTAGTTAATACTCACTAAGAACTCATTTACCTGCTCGTACGAAGGCTGAAAACAGACGAGACAGACAGAGGAAAAGCGAGATGATGTTGAAAAAGGAAGCAGGCGGAGGAGGCGGAGGAGGGAAAAGGCATGCAGCTGCAGCTCAACAGGAGGTCTAAAACTCACAACTAAAAAGTCCAAATACTACGTTTACATTTTTACGCTAATGGTTCAGTCAATTTATGTTGTCTGTCACTTTTGGTCTTTATTGAATAAACTCTTGTACAATCACACCTCTCTTTCACATTATGTCTTCTCAGTCTGTAAACAATTTTTCGCCTCGACAGCGAGCGCTATTATAATAATGACATGCAGAGGCTATTCCTTTCAACACAAACATCCACTTGTATTGCATGTCTTTATTCATAAGCATGGCTGATAACACCTGAAACTTGGCAAGTCATCGTAAAAAGGAAAAAATAAAAGGCAAAGCTAGAGACTTTTCATATAAACAGCTTAAGAAAAACACACAAAACGAAAATCTGTGAAGGCCTATTGGATTATTTTTGTTTTATATTGGATTGTAGGATACATCTGGTGATATTATATATTTTTCAACAAATCCCATGAAAATACCAAAGTCAACATTGAATTCATCATGTATTCAACATCAGTATATATTTATATATACATACATATATAAAACACCTGTGCTTTTCCGACAAGTCAAAAGGTCTGCTTTGAAAGAAAATAAATTCTAAATTGCTATCTTTATCATGTACAATATTTTTAGTTGTTTATTACCAAGTGAAACCATGTGTTAAGGCCTTTACACTCAAGTTAGGGCAGTTTTTTGTTGTTGTTGTTCTTTTTAAATAATAGTCTAGACGGATTTCAGAAAAAAGGCCTTCTATAAGAAGTGAGGAGCATTTATGGGTACAAGTCTTAGATATCTCAAGGGTGCTGAATCCAAAAAAAATGGTTCCCAAATGAAATTTTGAGTTTTTGACCTTCTCATTTGTATCAAATGGCCGCCCATCTTGCACAGTCGTTGGACCATTTCCCCTTAGTTTTTTTGTAAGTAGGCAATCAAGATGTGGAAATTAAGTTTCTGGATCTATATTCTAGGGTCAGAGCAAGAATATAGTGGAGGCTCAGTGTCTTTTTATGCATATATATATATATATATATATATATATATATATATATATATATATATATATATATGCAAAATGCCAACTGGAACATTTAAAAGTGATATTGATTTAATATTTATGTCGGCCTTAAAAAATGACACAAATAATGCTTAATTTCACCTTAAAAGTTGGTATTTTGCATATATATGTATATATATATATATATATATATATATATATATATATATACACAAAAAAGACACTGAGCCTCCACTATATTCTTGCTCTGACCCTAGAATATAGATCTAGAAACTTAATTTCCTCATCTTTGATTGCCTACTTACAAAAAAACTTGTAAGTAGGCAACTGAGCAAGATGGGCAATTTGGCGGCCATTTTGATATGCAAATGAGAATGTCAAAAACTCAAAATTTCACTTGGGAACCATTTTTTTTTTTGATTCAGCATCCTTGAAATAAGTAAATAAATGCTCCTCACTTTCACTTTTTGGACAATTCCCTCTAGACTATAATGTTTTATATGCAATTAATTTGCAGTTGCTGTTGTCATGGCTACTTCCACACAGAATGTCAATATTATGCATCGAAAAAGTGTTTTGTTAAAACACCAACACAGACTTTAGTCCAACTTACTGCAAACTTTATTCCTCCTTCCAACCACGACAAAGGCAATGCATACCAGATTCACTCTTTCGGTTCTTACCACTGGCGGTTCTACACAGGGGCCTCCAGGGGCCACTGCCCCTGTGAAGAAGCCTTTGGCCCCTGCTGTGGCCCCTGTGTCAAATGAATAATAAAATGATCAATTTATAAAGATGAACAATGGAACAATTTTTCAAACCTTTTTTTTGTTCAAACAATATCTCATTGTACACAAAAGGAGCCCAGAATGTTAAATTGTATAATAGTTTAACTCTATGGAGTCTTATTGGGCTATTTTGTCCATTTTTGAATCCTTTTCATGTCTTTACGTGTCTTTGTAAGTCATTTTGTGTCTTTTTTTGGTCATTTGTGTCTTTTTTGGTTATTTTGTGTCTTTTTTTGGTCATTTTTTTGTCTTTTTTGGTCATTTTGTGTCTTTTTTGGTTATTTTGTGTCTTTTTTTGGTCATTTTGTGTTTTTTTTTTAGTCATTTTGTGTATTTTTTTAGTCATTTTGTGTCTTTTTTTGGTCTGCTTTGTTTTTACTGCACTTTCAAAATAAAAAAAGTGATTGTGCACAAAAATGAGAAATGTCATTGTCATTCAAAAAAAAACTGTTATTCTTGGTGAGTCTCATTATTTAAATCAATATATTTGTATCTTCCAAATATACTTAAATGAGATGTTTAAATGAGCTAAAATAAAGATTTTGAATGCTTAAATATCATCTTTGCCATTTGTTAATGTGTTAATGTGGCCCTCTGATTAAACACTGGCCCCTGCTTGGCCCCCACAGTAAAACTGGCCTAGAACCGCCACTGGTTCTTACCTATAACACTAAAATATATGTTATAATAAGTGTTTTCCAGAGGGAACTCAGAGTATGAAACTAGTTTACAGTATCTTTGGCTTTACAAAAGGTTACTACCTCCAACAGTCTGCTCTGGTGAATAGAAAATCCTAGTTTGTCCTCTGCTCTCACAAATCAATTCAAACCTTTGTTGCAAGGTTCCTTTAAAGAGAAACTTTATTTGTGTTAGCACTGGGGTTCATTTAGCTGGTGTTAGCAGCTTTACAGCTATGTTACCAGCAGAGATATTGTAGTTTTTGTCGCTCAGCGGGAGATATTGTAGCAGTCTGAAACTGCCAACCAGCTATCTCCCACTATGACTTCTGAATAGGAGGCTGGCAGGAACAGTTTTCCCCACTTGGCCTTCAAAGTTAATGTGCCGAATTTTCTATTTAAAGGTATTAATTATATGCAAATATGCACCCAACTGAATACTGCTGCTCAGATGTTGCACTTTGCAGCCACAATCACAGTTTTGGCAACCTGCTGTTTGTCAGTCACAGATCTGAGTATTAAAACACTTCTGTTTTGTTCTACAAGCATTTAATGTGCGGGCTACTCCACAGAAGCTACTACCATATAATGGAGGAGGCTAGGGTTAGATATTATATACTGTAACATGTGCAGCCGCACTTGCTTTTCAGAGTTAACGATACAACATGACAGAGTTACTTTTACAAATACCATCTCCAAATACTGCCAGCGACTGATGGACATGTTCTTAAAGCATGGTTGTTTCCTTCAGCCAGCACTCTGCCAAAGGAATAATAACAGAAAAGTGGCCATCACTCTGCTTTTCAGCTCACACTCTCAAATGGCAGAAATTACAGGCCTGCTTCAGCTCCGGCTGTTGAGACTCGGCTGTAATGTGTACAGCCGCTCAATCCCCCACCAAGGCCATTCTCCTCCGGCTGAATTGGGAACGTGAGAGGGTAGTGAGGCAAGTTCAGGTGACCTCTTTTTAAGTTCTTCCTTTGAGCATGCTTTTTCTTAGGAGGGCAAATGGCAAAATAATTGTGTTCCTGACTTCTCATCTTGTGCTAGCAACCTGAGTGAGGAGAAAGTTTGACCCAGTGGAAAGAACTGTCCGTGTCCCGTTCATGATCAATTCCCTCTTAATGTCCTGTGCTTCTTCCCTGTTCTGCACCCAATTAGTCTTAAACACACACACACACACACACACACACACACACACACAACTTGAACCTTAAAACCAAGTCTTAACCTACAATGAACACAGCTTTGAAGAACTGACGACAAGCCAAAATGTCCCCACTTTGCAAAATGTCCTCACTCTGTTGGTTTTAAAATGTATAGTGGTCCTCATTATGTATGAAGGACAAGTAAGCACACACACACACACACACACACACACACTACTGCCTCTGCTCTTATTTCCATTTCTAACTGTTATAATTGTCATTGTAAAATGGCAATTTTCTGCAATGATCAAGAGAAAGGAATGAATAATTGAAATATTTCACATTACATAAGTTTGTGCGCACACAGATGCAAATGAAAACACACACACACACACACACACACACACACTCAAAACAACCCACACACACCAACAAACAAGTGTACTGGCTGTTGCATTTTCACTATCCTTCCTTTCCCCCTGGTTACTCACATCTAAAATGATGCCTCACTTGAAGTAAATTGAAATTGAAAATGTGGAACATTTAGCAGTGAGGGTTCCCTTATAACCAATTACACGAAAGAACCATAAAATGGCTTCCCGAGGCTGAGGAGTTATTTTCAGCTAGAATAAAAAAACAGGAGGTTGGAGAAAATGTATATGATTAATTGTGAGTCATGTTTTTTGAAAAATGAAAAAGGCTGCAACAAAAAATGATGCACGACTTTTTTTTGCTGTTTTTGAACAAATACCAGTAGAATTTTGCATCTTCTTTTTCAGCTTGATCTACTGCCCAAACGCTTCATGTTGAAATGACAAAGAGCACAGTGTGTCAGTGTGTGTGTGTGTGTGTGTGGTGTGTGTGGTGTCCTGTGTATATATTTAACCTATGAACCTTTCATGAGCATGTCTAAATGAGATGGGATTTGTGTGGGTGGGCTCGCTGAAAAGAAAGGAAAAAAAACAAACATTTCCATAAAATATCCAAATAACAGCAGTTGTCTTTTATTTGTGCTCTTGTCACACTTGGCTCCCCACTTCACACACCGTCTGAGGGTAAATATATTCTAAGTGGTATCAGAGGTCTGGGCACAAAACAAATACATATAAAATGCTGGAGGCTCAGATTTATGCATGGATGTCAGTTAATGTGTCTTCTATCATATGCACTTAAATGTATTTTTCATAGACATGCCTGCACCTTCGGCCGAGAGACAACAGGAGAATAATGAGACATATTATATATTATTGTGTCATATTCATAGGCGTATTAGGACAATGTGTGTACTCATTATTCTATGCACTGTAAGTGTTTCTCATAAAGTCTGATGCTGTTCATGTGTGCAGGCTCATGTGTCATGTGTACATTTTGCACATTTAAAGTCTATTGTACAGCATGTATTTTAATTCTACAGTAAAAACGACAGTACATCCAATTATTTTCTCTACCGCCTACACTCATGCAAAGTGGTATAAAACAATGTGATTCTTTTCAATTCAATCTGATCTCCCCTTCTTTATTTTGGTGAGGTGTGGGTCCAAATCACAATACTTATCTGTCCATCAGAGGACCAAAGCTGTTAGCATCATATTGCTTCATCTCTGGACAAAACAAGCATATTCTCATATTGACACTTGAAACTTTTGCAGCTTGATTCAAATGATATCCTACAAAATGTGGCATTTAATAAGCACTGTTTTCAACACATTGTTAACATCTCACCGCTGTTGTACCCTACTAGCCTGGCTAACACCAGACTAATCTCAAATGAGATCTGGTCTGGAAACCAGCCGTTCATTTCTCCGTAGAGGAGGTGTGGTTTACGATCCTCCGGAGCCGTTTATTGGACGCTATGAATGTCTATCAAAGCGTCTGTAGGTAGCTCTTAGCCAATCAGATCAGTTATACCAGATGACGTAGTAGAGCAACAGAGATGGATGTTTGTTGTGTGTGTGTCTGTGAGAGAGTGTTGCTGCTGCTTTGCTTCTCCAGTTCTCGCTTTCTGCAAGATTATTTATTTTCACGCTTTATTCCCCCTCATGTCATTCAGCCACACACATCCACTGATTTTATGGACAATAAATAATAGATCACCGGCGTTACAATAGCGGGGCTAATAGCTACCGCTAACGCCGTAACGGTAGCGTAGCGCTACCGCTATTAGCCCAGCTACCGTAACGCCGGTGATCTGGCTACGAGCCGGGGGACAGCGGAGCCGCCGAGAGACCTTTCGCCTTTCAACTTTCGCTCTAAACTATTTAAAACACCATCTACAGCTAAAGAGAGTTTCGCGTCTGCAGCAGCCATGTTGGATCCGTAAGAAAACTACAAGCTTCCGTCTGCCGAGTAGTACGCGTCATCGTCTTGTCGTCCCTCCCCGCTCTGTGATTGGATCCCTAAAACAGGGCTAAGAAACCTCTCTGGTTTCCAGACCCCTTGGCAGTTCGAAATTAAATCGAGCGCGCAAGGCAGTCTGGGTATACCCAGGCTAGTACCCTACATCACAATTGTTGAAAACTTGAGGTACAGGCAACAAAACCACTATCCTATGGTTAGGAAAAAAGAACAGGGTTGGGCTTAAAAAACACTACTTTTCCAGATATACTGTAACGTTCTAAAGTTCTAAATTTTGACTCAAAAAAGTTTAAAGAGGGTGGATCAACATGCTTTAATGCTTATAATATATCTAAATCAGTCACATGGGCCATTGTTCCTCCTCAATCTGCGTACAAATAACATGACTTTAGACCTTGAAAGCAAGTGCAATGCATAAGCCATATTCCAGTTTGCATGCATAATGATACACCACTTCTTCCCCATGTTTATGCCTGCAGTTAGTGGTGCCCTCTAGTGGCCGTAGTAATTATGAATGATGCCAAAGTGAAGTAAAAAGTATAAAAGTTGCAGTTAAGTAAAAAAAACTCTTTTACTGTCTTGGAACTGTGTTCATTTATATTTGCAGTTGCATTTTGACCCAGTAGAGGGCGCAGTACGTTCATTTAGGTGTTTTTTGGCATCCATGTTTTGTGACAGGTCACAGGAAGTGATGTAGGTTACCCAGATGTTATTGTGTTTACCTTTTCCGTAGCAAGCTGGTAGCAGAGATGGGGTACGGTCGAATAGTCAAAAAAAATCAGCTCCTAAGTCCTTTCCTAACCACTTTTCCTTAACCTCAATGGAAAACATCACGAGGTCAAGGAAAGATGAGAAGGAGAGTTCATGAGGAGTTAGGAGAAGACGATCGCGGTGTTTAGAGAATCCGACTGCACTTACACTTAGTCTACGTCATCACGCCACGGCCAATGTTGATGACGTCGAATGTCATGGTGAAACTACAATTTTCCGAAGATGGACTACAAAAATCAGCGTTCTCACGAATATTAGGCGATTACCATGATTGGAAATGAAATGTAACAAAAAAGAATAATAGACCACGCCAGTCACAAAAGTGAAACAAAATGGTGATCACATTGATCATGCACCTGTCCATTCATATTTATAGACAAAATACCAATAGGTATGATTGAATGAAAACTGATAAATCATGGCACATTTACAACGTTGAGTGCTACAAAGCCACTACTGTACATGTTATTATTATGCTTTTAAAGCATACCTTTATTATTCAGATCTTATTCACATATACACAATCTATAAAATTGCTAAGAATTAAAAAAAATAAAAATAAAATTGGATGAATTGAGATCCTATGTCGTTATTCTTCACTTTCAACATATAATTAAGTCAAGATGAAAACACATCAGTAACTTACATGACGATCTGCGGGATTTGTCAGTCATTTTGTTTGTTTCTTCTCGTGACGGTCGGCCTTATATGCTGCTACCGCAAGGAATTGTGGGACGGCATTACCTCCTTTCCTTTCGTAAAGGCTGGTCCGGTGTATCCTATGCTAAAGGAGATACTAAAGGAAGCATTGAAGCTCCTTTCCTTAACAGTTAGAGAATTCGAACAGCTCTTATCGTGGCGGCTACGATAATACTTCCGGGTCATTTCACTCAGTTAGGAAGGTTCCTAAGCAAATTTGACTATTCGACCGCAGCCATGCTCTTCCCCCCGCGTTTGTCTGTAGCCCTTTGTAGTGGCAATACGAGTAAGTAAAATATTATTTACAGTTAATAGATTGCAAAATCTACCATGGTTTATCGGTGTGTAAATTGTTAATGAAACGAGCGAGGCGATATCGCGGACTTTGACCGTAGATCTGTGCTAGTAGATCCGCTACCTCTGTAGGAGGCTTCATATAAACTTGTAATATTTACTTGTAGTAATTCATTATTTCTGTATTTCTTGCAGTTTCACAATTTCTGCCATTAAACATGATCCAAATACAACTTTGCCTGTTCCTTGGATGAAAAATGACAGAGAGAGTTTAGCTGGCTGTGAATTCCAGTATACAACACTGGTTACACTGGATGAAGCAGTACTTTTACCTGTAGAGATGGGGTTGTGAAAACAAAATAAAACAATGTGATTCAAACATCACTTCACTTTCATGTACCATGTTTTGGTGCTTCACCACTATGTCACTTCCAGTAGCCACGTCGTTCTCGTAACTACTTCACTTCCGGCATTTCCGTGCTTTTATTTACTTTGGTCTACAACCAGCAAAAAGGTCACATGTCACACTGCTGCTCATCGAGCTCCACTGGCTACCTGTAAAATCTCTAATGCTGCCTACAAGGTGGTCTCCAGTACTGCACCTACCTACCTGAACACCCTGATTCAGGCATATGCTACCTCACGACCGATGCGCTCTTCCAATGAACGGCGCCTGGTTCTGCCACACGTCCGTTCAAGGCAATCCAAACTCTTTGCATTTGTTGTTCCCCATTGGTGGAAAGTACTACCAGTTCCTGGTAGAGCTTGTAGTGGCAAAAATCGTTATAAGGAGGAAAGATCACTGAGTCGTTGGAGTATAAGCAAAAAAGGTATATTCCAATTGCAATTAGGAGAGCACAAGGTACAGTCAAAAAAGTCTGCACAGAGTGAATCTGCAGACAAAGGGAGCTAACAGTTTTTATAGAGTTGCAATACATGTGTGTGTGTTGGGAAGGAGGCACAGTCTTACAACCTTGAGGACTTGAGATAGCAGGCATTCTGCACAAAAACAAGAAGAAGCAACTGTGACCTGTTGTCTTACAGGATGAAAAGGGCGGATTGTGTTCGCATGAAAATGATATAAAGTTATGTGAAAGAGATATAAAGTTATGTGAAAATGATATAAAGTTATGTGAAAGAGATATAAAGTTATGTGAAAATGATATAAAGTTATGTGAAAATGTTTATAAAGTTATGTGAAAAGGCATACGCATGGCACTTTGTCATAACAAGCTACCTTTAAAAACTCCTGAAGACCCAGATCTTCAGAGAGGACCTTTTCTCCTAGCACCACACCACAATTCTACTCCTAAAAAAATTGTCACTAGCACTTACTACTGCACTAATGTCTCTTATCGCACTGTACCTTGATTGTTTCCTGTTTCTGTAAGTCTGCTTACATCACTGTCTGTTTTCCCTAACCTTAACCCTCTATGGTACACATTATGATGGAGTTAAAAAATCCATTTTTATGCAGAAACTAAGTCAAAATATTGATTTTTCACTAAAAATGAGAGAACTGTCCGCCATGTTTTTTATTCTGACCGCTGGGACCTTAAAAGTCACGTGACTTGGAACAAACCAATAGCCACGGGATATGACTGTCTTTAACTTTAACTAACATTGTAGCGAAATCCGTGTCAGTTTCACGGAAATTTGAGTGATTCCGTGGCTATTCCACGGATTTTGAGTTAAGCAAATCCGTGGCTATTTCACGGATTTCTGTGAGACCAGGTTCTTAATTTAAGAGCTGATATCTAGCCATCAGCTCTTAGATTAAACTCCTAATGAGCTATTTTGTTGTTATCATTATATTTGTCCAAACAAAGGGTCTAATATTTTTTCCATGACTGTATTTCTATGCCGTAGTGCTACTTTTTCCTAAGTAAAAAATCTAAATCTGTTTCCTTTTTTTTCTTGGACACAAATACATGGGTATCTTGAGAAATACTAACATCACAGGGTCCTGCTTTGGACCCCTGCAGGTCCATTCGTTAATCCATTCATGCAGGAGGCAGAGTAAAGTGTAGCCTATAACAGCCTTACCTGTCTCTCTCCATGTTCACCTCTCTCACAGTCCAGCGGTTCACATTTAGAAGTCTGCGGCAAACTGGGCTGCCATAATGCATCTGTGATCACTGTAATTTCTTAGAAATCTTTCACTGTCACAAAAGACGGGAAAAGTTCAGCTGCGTACGGATTGGAAAGTTACAATGCTAAAATGTCCTATCGTGCTCTGAAATTAGGCTGGATCGAAAAGTTAAAAGCTTTTGTTAAATGCCAAACACAACTGTCTGAGTAAGAAAAAAGATGAAAGAAATGGTAAAACAATGTATTTCCATTTGCTCCGCATGCTTTGAATAACCTTTTCTTAATGCCTTTTATATAGAAGTTTGATCAAGTCAATGAATTTGCTCTATTCTTTTCATCCGGATCTCCTTTTAATGCAAATGCTCTTTTAGATATTTCTGTTTCTTTATAATGATGATAATAACGGCAATTGTAGACTTTGCACTCTGTTCAGCTCCATTATTTATGGTTCCAAAACAGAGTGTTACTACTGTTGTCTGGTCTTTCTCTCTCTGTCTTTCTGTCTCTTTTTCCTACAGGTTTTAAACATTCTATATCAGACATGTTGCCACTGGAAGCCCCTGGTTGCATTTCTTTACCACCCCTTATTTCCTCTGACTGCTGAAAGGAGGACACTTTGAAGTTTTCAAGTAGCTGCACTCCGGTGTAGGGTGATAGTGGCAAAAGCATTCAGTTAAGAGCAAAGTTTCTGTGCGGTTTCATCTGGAGACAGAGACGTGAACAAGAGCAAGAATAGATACTGTCCACTTTAAACTGTAAAAAACACAGAAGGATGAAAAAATGATCTTTAATAAGCACTGTCTGTCCTGGGAGATAGGCTAAAAAAGTGTATAAAAACAATCTTGTAGACTCTCCATTCCTGCTCTGTACTTCATGGACACATGCTAAAAGCTGAAGTGAGGGCACTGTGTAGTGAGCACACACTGTTTCTATTTTGAATTACTCCTGTGTGGGTTTTTGTCAACACACAAACACTTGTGCACATGTACACATTTAGACTGTGTGAATTTTAGGCTCGACACAAGTGCAGTCATGCACAGAGACGTTATACAAAAGCACGCACATTCACATCTTGAAGCACAGGTTTAATCAGGTGTGGTTGAAAAAAGAAAAAAGGCCATTAGATTTTAAAGTGGATAATTTCACATCCCTCTCGCCATTCATTTCTTCATTTTTTCTTTTCAAACTGGCCTTTTATGCCCACTACATGTGCTTTTATGGAAAATTACAACATTCAAATGGGACCCTTTGGTCAGGGATAATTGCACAAAGAACCATTAGCAGTCTTCCGAGACCAATGTACTGTGAAGATTTTTCTTTTTTCTTTTTATAACACTTTAGAACATTCCTCATAAGAAAGAGGGTAATCATAATTTAATTATGTGTCATTATGAAGAGTAAAACACAGGTCACCGTGGATACACATATGTTACATGCTGTTATAAACAAATCAATTAAATGAAATAGGATAAACAAACAAGGCAGCTATATACAGTGTAGGTACAGCAGCCAAGGGTCTGTTGTTTTTCTCTGCCAATTTAGTTAAGGCAATTATAGTCAAAGTTTTGTGCTCCTCACCTGCAAACCCACCTACTGATCAGGAAATTGGCACTTCACTTTCTTTTAATATGTCATTTGAATGTTAGTACTCCACATTTGGAATGGACTGCACTTATATAGCACTTTTATCCAAAGTGCTTTACACAACAGACTGCGCTCATTCACCCATTCACACACATTCATTTTGGTGGCCGAGGCTACCAGGGCACACTGGTGCCACCTGCCACCATTGGGAATTCATTCACACACTGATTAACGCAGCATCTGGAGCCATTGTATCTTGCCCAAGGGTACATGTACATATTGGATACCTTTATTTTTATTTTTATACAAGTTTTTATATATATTTATATGGATAATATTTATTGTGACAGTCCACAGTATGTATTTATTAACAGGTTCTGCTCACCAGTTCTGTGTTATGTGTACTGCGGAAGCCAAGCAACGATATTTCATTGCCAGATTCACTGTTGTGTTTTTTGTGCAATGACAATAAAGAAAGTCTAAGTCTAAGTCTACTTTGACATGTAGGCTGCCATGGTCGGGATCGAACCACCAACCTTCAGATCAGTGGGTGGCTACTCTACCAACTGAGCCACAGTCTTGTAAAGGAAAGAAGAAGAAGAAGAAGAAGAAGAAGAAGAAGAAGAAGAAGAAGAAGAAGAAGAAGAAGAAGAAGAAGAAGAAGAAGAAGAAGAAGAAGAAGAAGAAGAAGAAGAAGAAGAAGAAGAAGAAGAAGAAGAAAAAGAAGTACCTAGGGGACATCGTCTTGCCGTCCCTCCCCGTTCTGTGATTGGATCCCTAAAACAGGGCTAAGAAACTGCCTTGGTTTCCAGACTGGATGGAGGTTCGAAATTAAATTCGAGCGCGCAAGGATAAGTTTACTGTATAACAAACATGTTCTATATTGTTTTTGTGGTTTGAATGCATGTTGTGTTTAAAATAAATGGAAAAGTGAGATAATGATTGGAGATTTTACTATGTTTTTATTACTATATTTGACATACTCTATATTAACATAGTCTGAATCATAATTGTATATTCTTACCAGTAGCTCAAAACCGTATAATTTACTGCATTTTATCAAGTGATGAAATTAATATTGAGCAGAATTGAGTTCAGAGTATTGGTCCAGCCTTCCGCAACCTTCACAGTACCTCATGTGGCCCCTTGGTCCTTTTCCTCTTCAGCCTGGAGGACATGACTTCCAAAAAACAATTTCAACTGTGAACTTGACACACAGGATTTCTACGGATTTAATGATGTTGTGGCTTGTAGTTGGTGAAATCCCTTAATACTTTGCAATTCTGGTAATTCTTGATAATTGTTTTGGTTGTTATTATTATTATTATTATTATTATCAAGAAAACCATGGAAAATGGCTAAATATCAGCTCTTAAATTAAACTGTTACTAGTGCAGTGCCCGTAGGAAGTATGTATTCGTATAGTGGGAGATTAAGTAGATTTTTCAATTATGGCCAAATGAGGTTGTGTGTGAAAGTGGAATGTACAAAGAGGTGTAATGCTCTTGTGCAGTGTTAATATACAAAGTGTTAGTGGGTTAATAAAGTTAATAAAGTTTTGTTTTTACTGTTTTCAATGGATCAAACTGATGCGAAAGAAAGGGCTTAAACCTCCGCTTAGCATGCTAATCGTGAGATAGCACATTACCCAGTATGCTGCACTAAAAGTACATTAACATGAACCCAATTAGCTGATATATTGTATTGCATATAAGTGTCTCATATGAAATAATTATGTGCATTACGCTAAGCAACATGAATGTCATCCCTGAATTACATAGTAATGCAACATAAGAAGTGAATAAAGCTAAATCTCCGCTTAGCATGCTAATCGCGAATAACTGAATTTGCACATTACATGCAGATCACTACAACGTCTGCAACTCCATAAAACACTTACTTTTCATAAGGTACGCACACCATCCAGCACATACACATTGAACATTGATATTAGCTGGAAACTATTTGAATATTTTATTGGAAAATCGAACCTTGTAGCGCACTTTAAAACTCTGAAAGATAGGTAGGCTAAATAGACTTCCAGATGAGATGAGTCAGGGTGTAAATCCAAAGTGAATTGTGTTACTGACCAGGTGTAGGCCTATCACACAAAGGGGCGGAGCTCCACTAAAAGGCGTCTGATCGGAAACAGTGCAACGCCGCAACACGTCCTACATAAATAATGATATTTTGAGCTCAAAAATCTTCAAAATCGAGGATGCAGACCTTCATGCAATGTGCAAGCCACATATGAAATCTTAGGTCAGTTTGACTAACGGTCAGTGAGATATGCCCTAGACACACACACACACACACACACACACACACACACACACACACACACACACACACACACACACACACAGACGCTCCTTGCTTTTATAGATAGATGAGCTATTTTTGTTGTCACTATATTTGTCCAAACAAATGTACCTTTAGTTGTACCTGGCATTAAAATGAACAAGAAATTAAAGAAAACAATGGTCTAATAATTTTTTCCATGACTGTATTTATTCAAGCATGCCAGTCACAAATCCATTTCATAACATTTACTACAGAATGCAATACCATTTATCGCCTGAGGAGGATGTGGTGGCGCTGTTTAAAACAGCTCTGACCTCCAGCTGACAGTCCAGCACTGCTTCTTCTTCTACGTTTCCTTTACGGCTCACTCACAACAAACATAGCGGCTCTTAAACCCATTAACGCTCCAGACAGTCATTTATTTGGAGAAACTTGAAAGGTTACAGTGACTTTTGCACTGTGGGAAACACATGAAGCTGGACATTTCCCACTAACGTGAGGTAGAAGTTAACGGCCGGAAGCTAACTGTAACTTGTCGAGCTCGCGAGCCAAACTTAACTGCTCTTGCTAACAACCAGCTGAACTTGGAGGAGCCAAAAAGCGTCTCAGTTGGCTTTTAAAAACAAGTGAGTAACTGCTTACTGTGGCAAATATCTGCTGAAATAATTATCAGGATGCTTTTTTATCGAGTCGGCCGAGCTGCTGACACAGATCAGGGTCGTGGTCTTGCAGTGTGCACAGACTCAAACCAGACTCATGTGGACAGAGCAGAAGATAGTCCTATAGTAGAAGATAGAAGAAGAAGAATACATTGAAGAAGAAGAAAGATAGAAGAAGAAGAATACATTGGCTGTGTGACGATATAGCTACCTGTGTGTTTTGTTTCTGTGTTCCTTTATGTCCCCCCAAAGCTCCTTAACCCTATAAAGCCAAGTGTATCATATTAGATACAGTAATTTTTGAGACCTCTACGTCATCAAAAACCTGATGTATACATGTGTTGAAGATAAACAAACTGAGCAACAAATTGCACAAAAATACCAGATGTAGCAAAAATGATATGCAGGTTTCACGAATGGATCAGTCATTGCTGCATTAACCCTCCTGTTGTCCTCGGGTCAAGGAAGGAAGAAGAGGGAAGGACGCAAAGGGAAGTAAAAAAGGATGGAGGAAAGAAGGAAGGAAAGAAAGAAGGATGGAGGAAGGAAAGAAGAGAGGAGGAAAAGGAGAAAGAATGGAAAGGAGAGAGAAAGGAAGGAGGATGGAGGAAAGAAAGGGGAGGAGGAGAAGAAAGGAAGGAAAAAATAAAGAAGGAAGGAGGGAGAAAAGGAGGGAGGCAGGAAGGAAAGAGGGCAGAAAGGAAGGAGGAAGGAAAGAAAGAAAGAAAGAAAGAAGGGAAGGAAAGGGTGGGCGAGGGAAGGGAAGAAGGAAGGAGGATAGAGGAAGGAATGGAGGCGGGAGGGATGAAAGAAGGAAGGAAGGGAAGGAAAGGGGGGGCGAGGGAAGGGAAGAAGGAAGGAGGATAGAGGAAGGAATGGAGGTGGGAGGGATGAAAGAAGGAAGGAAGGAAGGAAGGAGGAAAGGAGAGGAAATCAGGAGGAAGGAAAGAAGAGAGAAAGTAAAGGAGATAGCTGAAGGAGGAAAGAAAAGAAGGGAAGAAGGAGGAAAGGAAGGAAAGAAAGAAAGGATAGAGGAGGAAGGAAAGAAGGAAGGAGGATAGAGGAGGAAGGAAGGAGGAAAGAAGAGAGGAAGGCAGGAGGAGGGAGGAAAGAAGGAATAGTCAAAACAGATTGGGTCAATTTAACCCGGAAGGACGACAGGAGGGTTAAAAAACTTCATATCTGCAGATGTATGATGTTGTGTTATATGGAAAAAATATGTATTTTGCATGGTTGAGGAAAAAGGAAAAGTCAAATTCTTAATAGGTTAAAAATGTTAGGGTTTATATGTTTTTGTTAGTTCGAGAAAAACAAACTGTGAGCAACAAAATGCACAAAAAGACCTGATGTATCAAATATGATACAAATTAGAATTCATATATGCAATTTATTTATTTCTTAAAATTCGTCAGCAGGTTAATAAGCACTCAGTTTTTACAAAAATTGAATTTTCTGGCAATTATTTCATTATTTCCTTTATGTCCTCCCAAAGCTCCTTAAAAAGGCACTCCTGGCGCTTTATACATGGAGATCGATTAACTCGTCACATGGAGCACTGACGTGACTATTAAACAGTGTTGGGGGAAGTATTCAGATCCCTTACTTAAGTAAAAGTACTAATACCACAATGTGAAATTACTCCACTACAAGTAAAAGTCCTGCATTCAAAACTTACTCAAGTAAAAGTACAAAAGTATCAGCATCAAAATGTACTTAAAGTATCAAAAGTAAAAGTACTCGTTATGCAGAATGGACCCACTCAGATTGTTTTATATATTCTAAATATATTATTACATTATTTGTAATGTGCCTTTTATGTAACCAGTGTTTTAATTTAGTAAAGACAGGACTCATTGTATCTACATAAAATACTGTTATGAGGTTTAATTAAAAAATATGCCTAATCACTTTAAATTGATCTTATATTTTATGTTATATCTCAACCTGTAAAGTAACTAAAGCTGTCAACTAAATGTAGTGGAGTAAAAAGTACAATATTTACCTCAAAATGTAGTGGAGTATCAGTATAAAGTTACATAAAATAAAAGTACTCAAGTAAAGTACAAATACCTCAAAATAGTACTTAAGTACAGTACTTGAGTAAATGTACTTAGTTACATTCCACCACTGCTATTAAATCTTCTGTGGCCTCTGTGAAAGGTTTCTGACGTCTGAAAAAATAACCCTGATATCAGCTTTTCTCTATCAACATTTCTAACAGAAAGTCTGTACTGCAAGCTAGGGGTGTGTGAAGAGCAAGGCAAAGTTCCAAATCACATATCTTTTCTTTTTACTTTTAGTATATACTGCAGCTCCACATAAGTATTCACTGTTAGAATAAAATGGAATAGAATAGTTTTTATTTGTCATTGCACAGATGTACAGGGAAAATGAAAACAGCAGCTCTCATTTTAGTGCAACAGAATACAATACAGGTGCATCTCAATAAATTAGAATATCATGGAAAAGTCAATTTCCAGTAGTTTAAGTCAAATAGCCCCAACCAAGTATTGCATATGGATGGACATGCTTTTCAGAGGCCAACATTTCCATATTAAACATACTTTTTAAAATTGGTCTTTTGTAATATTACATTTTTGAGACACTGATCATCATTATAATTAGAAGAAATTAAATAAATTAAGAAATGAAATGTTTCATTCTGTGTGTAATGGATCTATATAATGTGTTATTACCACTTTTTGAATTGAATTACTGACATGAATACACTTTTCTATGACATTCTAATTCATTGAGATGCAACTGTGATTTAGACATAGTAAAAAAATATATAAGAAAACCTGTAAACAAGCACACAAAGAATAAGGGGAGCAGCAGGTGGGGATATGTACAGGGGCAGAATGGGAGTTACAGAACTGGACTGTTGCAGGCAGTATGCATACAATAAGGACAATACACCTTGAACTTTGACCGTCTTGCTCATGAATGTTGTGTAAAGGTTTGTGGGTCAGAATAGCCAGAAAAGCATGCTGGCTTGCATTATGCAAAAAGCTACTGGATGCAATAGGACATCCTGGTATTGTTGGCATCCTGCATTTGACCAACTGGTCAATACTTAATATTTTTCTGGAAAACTAAATAGTATGGAGCTATGGGTATTTGAGTGCACCTTTGCTGAAAGTAAACAAAATCCAAATATTGCCCCAAGTGCTTCAGTTTTAACTATCCTTTAACCTTCCTTCTCACACATTCACACCTTTATGGAGTTGCAATATTAAATCAAAGTATCCCTGGTTCCTCTGTCTTGTCTTTTCAGTCCTCACATGATAAAAGGTAGTGTTGCTTCACATTTGTGCAACTGAAAATAGCAGTATTTTTACTCGTTCAGTTACATAAAATGGTGAACCTGCTATCAAAATTGGATTTAAAACTATGTTTTGATCAAGAAGTTGATCTCCCAACTGATCATTTTAGCACTAAAATGTTTTTGACTTGAAAACTGAGCACTTGCTTTTTCTTTTTCCCCCTGTCTCACTTTCTACAGAAAACACAGGTACCAGGACTGCACCTGTAATGTAGTCTTTTAACCGTACTGGCCACCTGTCTAACTACCTTCTGAGGAGGGGTTTAAGATAATTTTCTAATCTCAGCGATGGATGAGGACACCCCAACCCTGAAGCCCAGACGGATCCAGAATCAAAATGTGGTTCATCGCCTCGAGAGGCGCAGGATCTGTTCGGGCCGACCAGGAGCTCACTGGTACAGAGTTCGGTGCTTCCACCAGAACCTTTTCCCCAACTTCACTGTGGTCAACGTCGAGAAGCCCCCCTGCTTCCTGAGGAAGTTCTCACCAGATGGACGCTGTTTTATCGCCTTCTCTTCTGACCAAACATCTCTGGAGGTACGAACGATTAACGTAGGCTCATATTTCCCCTCTAATCCTAGAACCCTGAATTAACTAGAGACTAGGCCTGGGACGATGACAAATTTCGCTGGACGATATATTGTCCCACAAATTATTGCCGATAAACGATATTATTGTCAACATGATAATATATCATAATAATGCACACCCTTTCAAATACAATACACTTTTATTTCTCAGTGTTTTTTACCATTCTAATTGTAATTTTAAGAACGTTTAAATATCCTAAATAAATAAAACAAACATTTTTTTTTTTTTTTTTTTTTTTTTTTAAAGGGCAGCATTTATTTTGCGATGTAGCAAACTCCACTTCCTGTGAGCGCACAGCGTTTATATTTACTTTGTCGACCAGTGTTGACTGTCGGGACGAAGGCTCTGCATCTCCAGCTGCAGTTTTTTTCCCCAGCTGGGAAAACTGGGTCGGGTGGTTCTGCTTTAGATGGGCATGCAAGTTTGTTGTGGTGGCTTTTTTTGTTGCCACCACTTTTGAACAAATTGGGCATACAGGCTGGTCCGTGTGTTGATGGGCTCACCTTTTTCATTCGGTTTGAAACCGACATATTCCCACACCGGGGCTGTGGCATTTGGCTTTGCAATCATCTTTTTTCCTGGCGTTGCTCCGCACGAGGCTCACCTGCTGCACTCTGTGTGTAGCCAATGCTAGCGGCCCAGCCTTCCCCACAGAGACAAAGAGACTGGATGACTGACAGGAGGGTTCACTCCGCTCATTCTGCTATGGAACAAAAGTGCCAAGGTGCTGAGATGGAGCACAGAGTGAACCCTCTTGTCATCCAGCCTGCTTGGAGGCAACAGACGAGGAAAACAAACACGCATGCGCATGGCGATATATCGAGGCGGGCAAAATTATTGAGTTCATTTAATTTATCGTGCGATTAATTGATTTATTGATTATCGGCCCAGGCCTACTAGAGACAAAGATTTGAGGGGGATAAAATGACAATCCCAGTATTCCTTCTGCAGATATATGAATATCAGGGCTGCCAGGCGGCTCAGGACCTGCTGAGAGGCCAAGAGGGAGAGACTCTTCTAACGGCCAACGACCAGCGCTCCCTCAACATTCGAGGCCGCCTGTTTGAGCGCTTCTTCTCCTTGCTCCATGTCACTAATGTGGCCTCAAATGGAGAACACCTCAACCGGGAGTGCAGCCTCTTCACAGACGACTGCCGCTATGTCATTGTTGGGTCGGCTGTGTACGTCCCAGAGGAGCCGCCACCTTACTTCTTTGAGGTAACAACAACATCACATGTACTACAAATGTATTAGGAAACTTACATGTAATTAAAACTACGATTCTACTTCCATAGTTTGGCTCAGACTGCATTTTTCTTTTTTTTTATAAATGTGTTTATTCATTCGACAGGCAAAAGTACATACAGTGAGAGATAAAGACTTTTTTTCTTTTTCCCAAAACAAAAAACAAACCCTTTTCCTGCATGTCTATGTCCTACATAGTCTTGTTACAAATCAGAGAAAATTAGAAATAATACACATCCTTCTTTTTTACCATGAGCAGATAGAAAAATAAATGAGTACATGAAAAACAACAACATACAGAGATATAGCATTGTCCATGGGTTGAAATGAGGCAGAGAGAGAAATTAAATATGGTGAGAGGTTAATTGTCAGGGGAGAGCATTTTATTTATCCTGTAGTGTCTTCAATTTAGCTATGTAACTAATCATACAGCCCCAAACAGAAACAAATTTTTCAGGCGTTCCCCTCAGATTATATTTAATTTTCTCCAGGTCTAAAGCGACTGCATTTTTCATACATATTTCATCTCCTACCAGGTGTATCGGAACAACGAATCTGTGACTCCCAACCCTCGGTCTCCTCTAGAAGACTACTCCCTCCACATTATAGAC
This sequence comes from Centropristis striata, assembly GCF_030273125.1. Classification (NCBI taxonomy): domain Eukaryota; kingdom Metazoa; phylum Chordata; class Actinopteri; order Perciformes; family Serranidae; genus Centropristis; species Centropristis striata. The sequence continues at coordinate 3,505,907 of NC_081522.1, forward strand.
CTCCACACTGGCAGGCTGTGTGACACCAGGTCCTTTAAGTGTGACAAGATCATCCTGTCCCACAACCAGGGCCTCTACCTCTACAGGAACATCCTGGCTGTGCTGTCGGTCCAGCAACAGACCATACATGTGTTTCAGGTGAGCACATTTACCAGTTCAAAAGTGAAACTTTAAAGCTGAGCATGTTTCTGGTGACACACCACTGAGAGATGTTTTAGGAGGGGTTTTTCTGTCATTTATAAATGGCAAAACACACAAGACTTTAATAATCTGGTTGTGGACAGACATTTAACATACATAACCCTTTAGCATTACAATGCCTGACTTTTTCCTATCAGAAGGTGTAGTGGGCTCAGCTTAAAGCTGCAGCTAACTGGGGATTTCCACCGGACGCGTTACAGCAGCAGCACGTCAGCTTAGCGAGCCGGCCGTATACACGCGAGATAACGAGATCACGCGATAATCCTGACCATACGGGAGACCGCAAGATCCCGTGATAAACTCTAAACTCTATTTATACAGTCTATGGATAAACTGTGTGTAAAAAGTAAACAACAACAACAAAAACCAACTTACTTTGCTTCTCTGAGGTGAAAGATATGTTGATCTGACCATCTATCCTTATAAAAACAATATGTTATGTCATAAATGATTGTATGATGTTCCACTTCAACAATCAGTCTCTTGTCGTCCGTGTCGCCGATCCTCTGAGACCCTTTGATTGATTGATTGATTGATTGATTGATTGATTGCTGATCTGGTGCCCCGGTCATCACATAATGTTGATGTGAAGTAGTTTTAGGCTGCATGAACTGCGTATTGTGTTTTATTTTGAAAGTGGTGGAAGTGTTTTACGCTGATTCTGAGTCGGACTTCCTGTCTGGTGCGATCTGCTCTGTTGAGATTTACGTGATTTGGCAGCGTCTCGCGGAGAAATAGAAGTCCTACCTAATGCTGCGGAGAGACGCTGACGTGGCGCTGCAGTAACGTTACGCAGCGCGCCCGGTGGAAACGCTCTCATTGATTAGAGTGTTACCTATTTGCAACGGCGAACGTGACGCTGACGTGACGCTGCAGTAACGCGCCCGGTGGAAATCAGGCTTAAGATACTGACATCATATGATTATAAAAGGTAAATTGGATTGGTATGGTTCTCTGGGTACCCAAGAGTCTCTCCTTTACAGACATGTCTACTTTATGATAGTCCCATGCAGTTTTGGGCAATAACAACACCGTTTATCTCATGCAGTATAACTTTGTTATGTTCCATTATATTTGAATATTTCAGCATTCCGGGGAGCCTAAACAGTCTTGGAATTGCATAAATTTGGTATGACTGTAATGCTGAGACTCTTGTGGAGTCAATAAGCCCAACTGTATTCATGTGTGTGTGTGATGATGTTAGTCCACCTAGTAGCCATTTTATTGTACTAAGAGCATTTCTTGAAACTTGATTTTATAAAATGACTGACCTCTAGGATAAACACAACCTCATTCAATTTTTCAGCCACAAACTACAGATCTGCAGCATTCAGAAGATTACTTTTAGGTGTATTGACAAAAAGTTTCCAAGAACAGAAGTGCGCAACATCCAATAGCAGAAAAGTTGCAGAAATCTCAAAAATGTCCAAAAATGTTGATTCCAAATTACAGCATGGATTTTTCAATTTTTTAAATCAATTCTCAAAGGGTAAAACATGTTAAAATGTACTTTCTCAGCCGTGATAAAGGTCAGGTTTACAACTTTTCAGATGAAATACCAATTAAATTTGGTATCTACCCTTCTTAAAAAGACGGTGGAATGTTAAGGGGTTAATTCTATCTAGTTGAAAACAGTTGAAGCAGTTGAAGCAAGTTGAAGCAGTTGAAGCAAGTTGAAGCAGTTGAAGCAAGTATCATCTTTGTTTTTATCTTCCCTCATCTACATTATTTTCTCTCCTTAACCCAGGTCACTCCAGAGGGAACATTTCTAGATGTAAGGACTATTGGGCGGTTCTGTTACGAGGACGACCTCCTGACTCTTTCTGCAGTTTACACTGAGGCTCAGGCTGAGAGTCAGCCGGGTTTCCCTCGCCTTTACACTGACAAAACCATCAACTCCCTTAAGCACAGGCTGCTGGTCTACCTCTGGAGGAGAGCTGAGCAGGACGGCAGCGCCACTGCCAAGAGGAGGTATACAGTTTCTTGCCTGTTTGAGTGCTTGATGCTTATATATCTTTGCTTTAGAACAGTGTTTTCCAACCTTTTTTGAGCCAAACATATTTTAGGTGGTAAATATTACATGGCATACCACCAAACAAGAATGTCACAAAAAGTATTTATAATGAAATATAATGGAAATCTAGTCTCAATTTACTTACCGGTACTCGGTGTGAAACCTGGGCCTGTTTAGTTGAACACAAAGCTTCTTCTTGCAGGAACTGAAGAAAGACAAACACGAAGATCTTCAAAAGCTCTGAGTCTCTCTCTTTTCTTAGTCTTTATATTAGTCATGCTTGAAAAGCCCAGCTCGCATAGATTGGTACATAGGTTGTGGAGAAAGGGAGAAGAGCTGAAATTGCTTTGTTTCCCAGAATGGGGAACTCCTTGGCAGAAGTCAGCCAAAAACTGTCCAAAGGTAGATCAGCGAAGCTCAGCTTTATACCACGATTTTGTCTCAGTTCAGTTATTTCTTCCTGCTCCTGCAAAGTCATGTCCCTTCAACTGCAGTTGAGCTATATGAGTTCTTAACCCAGTCAATGGAAAGTGAAGGGAAAGAACATGACAACTTCTGCTCAAGACTTTGCAGATGTTTATCTATCTCACACAGTGTAGCATTCGACAGTGTGCTAACGTTAGCCGGCGATCGATAGCGGCTGTCGCTCAGTTGGTAGAGTTGGTTGGCCCCCAACCGCAGGGTTGGTGGTTCGATCCCTGACCGTCGCAGCCTACATGTCGAAGTATCCTTGAGCAAGATACTGAACCCCAAATTGCTCCCGATGCTGTGTTCATCGGTGTGTGAATGAATTCCCAATGGTGGCAGGTGGGACCGTTTAGAGTAGCCTCTGCCACCAGCATGAATGTGTGTGTGGACGGGTGAATGAGCGCAGTCTGTAGTGTAAAGCACTTTGAGTGGTCGCAAAGTGACTAGAAAAGCGATATATAAGTGCAGGTCCATTTACCATTTACCATTCTTCTGCTGCTGTAATCCATATGCTTCAAATTTGGATGTTCTGTGTGTTCAGAGATGTTTTTTTACCTTGGTTGTGGTTATTTGAGTTCCTATTGAAGCAGTCTGGCCATTTTCCTCTGACGTTTGGTATAAAAAAGGGATCAAGGCTCACTGGATATTTTCTCTTTTCCGGACCATTTTCTGTAAACCCTAGAGATAGTTGTTAGATCAGCAGTTTGTGAAACACTCATAGCAGCCCGTCTGGCACCAACAACCATGCCACATTCAAAGTCACTTAAATCACCTTTCTTCCTCATTCTGATGCTCACTTTGAACTTCAGCAGCTCGTCTTCACCATGTCTTCATGACTAAATGCATTGTGTTGCTGCCATGTGATTGGCTGATTAGACATTTGTGTTAGTAAGCAGTTGAACAGGTGTACGTAATAAATTGGCTGGTATTTAGTCCATTATATTTAGAGGCTTATGTCCTCAAAAGGATCTTGTTCCCCTAAGAAAGTTCTTGTAGTGGAAATCACTATGTCAGCTGTATACAGTGCCCACATTTACATCCACATATAGGGCTTAACGAAATTATTAGACAACCTGTCATAAAAAACCCCCATAAAAAACATATATTTTAGAAATCTTTCAAAAGCTTGTTTAAAACTAAAACTTTTATTGTTTTTTATTTGGCAAAAAACAAACTGAAACGATGAAAAATAGTCCTTTTTCACACATAATAACCAAAAACCATAATATTTTGTAAGGCTTCCTTTGGCCTTGATACCAGCTTGCATTCTTGCTGGCATTATTTTATGTACTTTTCATCTCTTTTGCTATTGACCTCCCAATAGTTTCTAACTGTTCCCACAGACTTGCTTTTGATGAAACTTTTGTGCAATCAATTTTTGAATCTACTAAATCCCAAATGTGTTCAATAGGATTTAAACCCTGACAGTTCCAGTATTACAGATTCCTTTTTCTTGGTCAAATAGTCTCTGCACAGCTTTGAAGTATGCCTGGGTTCATTGTTTTGTTGGTATATGAACCCACGAACAATCAGATTCAGTTTAGAAGGGATTCCATCATGCACTTTATTGTTGTGGTAGACGTTCTTGTTCATGATACCACTGGTTTTCACTCATTAGCCCACCGCTACTAGCCTGGCTAACTCCAGACCAAATTTCATTTGAGATTAGGTCTGGATACCACTTGTTCATTTCTCCGTAGAGGAGGTGTGGTTTACGATCCTCCGGAGCCGTTTATTGGGCGCTTAGAATGTCTATCAAAGCGTCTGTAGGTAGCTCTTAGCCAATCAGATCAGTTATACCAGATGACGTAGTAGAGCAACAGAAATGGATGTTTGTTGTGTGTGTGTCTGTGAGAGAGTGTTGTTTGCTGCTTTGCTTCTCCAGTTCTCTCTTTCTGCAAGATTATTTATTTTCACGCTTTATTCCCCCTCATGTCATTCAGCCACACACATCCACTGATTTTATGGGCAATAACCAAGCTGCTGCGGGTCTCGGCGGCTCCGCTGTCCCCCGGCTCGGATCCGCTAATAGCCCCGCTACCGGTGATCTGGCTACGAGCCGGGGGACAGCGGAGCCGCCGAGAGACCTTTCGCCTTTCAACTTTCGCTCTAAACTATTTAAAACACCATCTACAGCTAAAGAGAGTTTCGCATCTGCAGCAGCCATGTTGGATCTGGAAAACTACAAGCTTCCAAGTGCCGAGTAGTACGCGTCATCGTCTTGACGTCCCTCCCCGCTCTTTGATTGGATCCCTAAAACAGGGCTAAGAAACTGCTGTGTTTTCCAGACTGGATGGAGGTTCGTAATTAAATTCGAGCGCGCAAGGCAGTCTGGGTATACCCAGGCTACACCGCTACCATAATGGAATCTCCACTGTGTTCACTGTGGCTGCAATGCATCTGGCATCCAAACATTCTCCAGCTTTTCTGAGGACATAAACACGACGATACAAACCGAAGAGTTCAAACTTGGACTTGTCCGTCCAGAGTACCTTCTTCCAGTCATCAACAGTCAAGTGTTTGTGCTTCCTGGCAAATCTGAGGCGTTTATGGTTGTTTGCAGGCCTCATTAATAGCATCTTAGCAGCTGTTCTTCCCTTAAGCCTTGTTCCATCAGTTGTCAACTTATGGTCATTTCTGGAGACTTTCTCAGACTCAGGCCCCGTTCACACGAGGACGCTCGCGGGTAAAAACGACGAAAATATTTTATCGGAAGTGCCTTTCGTTTAGACGGTGACGGCGTTTTGGGGGCTTAAAGACGCAAAAATCTGAAACCACCCTCCAAGGTGGAAAAGTTAAATCCTCTCCTCCGTAGCGTGTCGTCTACACTGACAAGACACAAAACTCTGATCTGATCTGCTCACGTCACTTATGTGTTTACGTCACATACATGCTCCAGTACAGGAAATAAACAAACGTGGGATTATTTCCATGGTGGGACCTTCAAGCTGCTCTGGCAGCTCTAATAAACTTACAGGAGTCTTTCCACCAAATGTACAGGATATGTACAGATAGTATTAGTGAACAGAGAAGGATCTGGAATTACCTCCATCACATTTTGGATGCAGCAATTGGTCGGAGGCGAGCCAGACGGCTGTGAACGAGACCTGGGAGATCTAGTGATGGTGGAGAACTTTGTGGAAGGAGTAGCTGATGAAAATGTGTGGCGTGAAAACTTCTGCATGCCCAAAGATGCTCTTATCGCTTTAAGTGATGCCGCCTGGCTGCATACAATCGAATTTCACACACTTTTGTGTCACTGTATGCAGCAGATTTCCTCCCGAAAACGCTCGTCTAAACGAGGAATAAAAAATGAAGACGCAACGCCACTTTTGCGTCTTCTGTTGAGACCGTCCTTGTGTGAACGGGGACTCAGAGCGTGTGTCGAGGAATCAAGGAAATCTTTTATGAAGCGTGTATCGAGGCTAGTTTCTTTAAGGGCGAGAGACTTTTGAAGCCTCGCTGGTTCAGGGAGTGGTCAGTGTTGGTGTGATTTATGAACATACAGTTGAAACCAGAAGTTTACATAGACTATATACAAAGACGCATATGCTTTTTTTCTCACTGTCTGACATGAAATCAGACAATCACTTTTCCTGTTTTAGGTCCATTAGGATTACCAAAATTATTTCTATTTGCTAAATGCCAGAATAATGAGAGAAGGATTTTGTTTTAGACATTTTTTTATTACTTTCTTCAAAGTCAGAAGTTTACATACACCAGGGGTGGCTAACCAGTCAGAGACCAAGAGCCACATTTTTTACTGTGTTACCGCAAAGAGCCACATCATATACATGGGCATAGATGATCACCCCATCCCTTCCTCACACACACACACACACATACCTTTGCTCAGCCAGATTTATTGTAAATGTCACACACCAACATGATAATGACAGAAATTGACTCCTAAAGTACTAAGACCACAGGGCAGTCTTTTCAACAATGAACATTGTGTGCACTGTCTCACACAGACACACTCCCAGTTCAACCAAGTCCACAAACATAAATAATTTACAATAGCGTTTTTCTTTTACAATGCATGTTACTTAGCGTTTGACTAAAATACCTTATTGAACTTGTGCAATCTTCCCTGCTCTGCCCTGTTCGGGACATCACCGAATGTCACCGGAAAGACCCGAGTAGTCCCGAGTAGACCCGAATGAACGCCGAACAGTTCCGGAGGAAAAGTTATCAGTTAAATGCGCCGCTGCTGCCGCACATCCTCGTCGTTTACAGCAGAGTCAAACTGAGCCTCATCATAACTGTTATCACTTAGTGGTCGTTGTGTGAGAGTACAAGTTATTTGCATCGGTTGATTATTATTATTTGCTGTATAATGTGCGTTTTTATGGATCCGGACCGGTCGCCATGTTGTGATGCGTGATCCCGCACATAGAGTTTTATTTTTGTAAAACCTCACCACAGCAAGTCCTGTACCTTGTTCATGTGTGAAGCAATTAAAGAGGATAAAAAAACTCTCTGAAGTAGCTGCAGTTTTCTGACAGAAAACTAAGGCCAGACTGTGCACGCCAGCATTCAAAATATAGTTTACAGAACTCAAGCGAATCGCACACGCACATTTAAAAGAAAATACAAACACAAACTTCGATATGAACGTAAGAGCCGCATGAAACCGGGCAAAGAGCCGCGGGTTGGCCAGGTCTGACATACACTAACATTATTATGCCTTGAAACAATTTGGGAAAGCCCAGATGATGCTGTCATGTCTTTGGAAGCTTCTGTTTATTGACAACATTTGAGTTAATTAGAGACACACCTGTGGATGTATTTTAAGGCACACCTGAAACACACTGCTTCTTTGTGTAACATCATGGGAAAGTCAAAAGAAATCAACCAAGATATCAGGAAGATAATTGTGGACTTGCACTAGTCTGGTTCATCCTTGGGTGCAATTTCCAGATGCCTGAAGGTTCCACATTCATCTGTTCAAATAATCATACCCAAGTATAAACACCATGGGACTGTCCAGCCATCAAACCGCTCAATAATTTTGGTAATCCTAACGGACCTAAAACAGGAAAAGTGATTGTCTGATTTCATGTCAGACAGTGAGAAAAAAAGCATATATGTCTTTTTATATAGTGTATGTAAACTTCTGGTGTCAACTGTATATAAAGAGCAATGGATCCCCGAGAAAATTGAGTCCAAGCACAGTGGCAAGAATATCTTAATCGTTTCTTAATAAAAATGAATGAAGCCATCGTCATCACCCCAGTATTCATCAGCACAATCACTGTTTAATCTTTGGAAAACACTGCAACAGTTTTAACATAAACATCTCATGTCCTATTGGATTTATTCAACTATTGAATGAAATCGTACTGAATAACACATTTTTTTCACATTAAAAAACTTACCATTACCCACACCTTAATCAAACACAGATTAAATGAATTAATGAATGCACCACATACAATCAAATTAAATTGTTTAAATTCAATTCAATTCATTTGGCTTTATTGGCATGACGTAACAATGTATATATTGCCAAAGCAACCATCAGAAAAAAAGATAACAAGATAAGGAAAGCAATATTTACAATAAATTATTATAATTCTGTTATTCATTTTAAAAGAAAAGAAAAACTAATAACAATAAAAGAAAGCAATATGTACAATCATTGAATTACAGTCAACATATAATTTATACAATCTAACTGTCCCAGCAAAAAAAAGAAGAGAAAATAAAAAAATTAAATTAAATTAAATTTAAAAAAAACAACCAACAGCTGTGTTTCACTCGCTGTCTCTCAGTTGTTCTTGGCAGTGATTATTCCCATGCTGACACTGTTGCAGACAGCCAAGAGGCCATCACAAATAGTTGAAATGACAATAAAGATTTTGACCAGCAGGGTTTTTTTGTGCACATGAAGCCTCAAGAAATGAACCTTTTTTTAACCCATTGGATGAAAAGCTTCAAGGCTTCATGGGGCTTCATTCAGCCACCACTATCTACAAGCATTCATCTCTGCCTGAAGATCAGCAGTGGTCTTCCTTCTGTCTCTTGTACTTAAAATCTTGAGGTGCCTGACATCTGCTTCAGTTAACTTTCGTTTGCTGCCTCTTCCTTGGTGCATTTTGTAACTACCAGTCTTGGCAATTGACTCCAAAGCATCCTTGGCCACACTGTGAGAAGAACACTTCATTTCTTTCCCTATTTGTCTCAGAGACCATCCAGCATCATGAAGTTCTTTAATGCACACTCTTTCTTTTTCAGGGAGCTCTCGACTTCAGTGTTTTCCACACATAGACCATTCTGTGGCGCACCCCCACATAATGGAGACCGACCGCCACAAAATGCATTCACATCAATAAATAAATATTTTACAATGAACCGGGCCGATCTCAGAGCTGGCAAGACTCTCCGGTAACGTTAAGGCATATTGAATGGTTTCCTTAAATGCCGTTAACGGGACGAGAGCAGTCCAAACGGCTGCTTCAAGCTAGCTACATCGAGGGTAGGTTTGCTTCCTGTTTTCAAAGTAAAAGCACAAATTCTATCGTTGTAAAGGGCAACGGGCGTTTTATTTTTGTAAATGTAACCAGAAGTGCATTGCTCACGATGGCTAGCTTGAGTAGCGTAACAAAAGTGTAAACAGCTGGTAATTAGACAAATTAACGATGCACTGGGGATCTAAGTGGCTACTTTCTCGCCTAAAAATGTTTGAAATGTCAATAAAGTGATATATTTAAAGAATTTAGGACTTTACCGGTGTCAGTGGAGCACCACAAATTGCTATCTGGACTGTGGGAAACACTGGACTTTTTACCATTTTGAACAAGAATGAGGAATTTCAAACTGAATTCACCTTTTTATACCCAAATTTGAGCCGGCTCACTGGGCTTCTCTGACAAGTCAGATCACCCAAATCATTGGTGAGGGAGTTCCTCTCAATCCTAAATTATGTTTATGAAATCTCTACCCAGAGGGCTTCATTGCCCCCCCCAAAATTAAGTCTTTACTGAATATTTGTTTTTGTTTTTTTTATTGCGTTTTCATGGAAGTCACAGCACAATGGTTAAGGGGATAATGACATTTTATTTTGCTTTAGAAAAGATAAGCTTCAAAACTAAGAACAAGCTTGACAAGTTTGGGAAAACATGGAACATTTTCTATAATTTTCTTGAGATTAACAATATGCATGTAGATGGTTGGATGGATGAACAAATATGACTGAGTTGTTATTTTTCTTGTGTTATATTGTTATTGAGGTATAGATGATGTTTGTTTTTTTACTGAAACACTGTGGGTTTTGTGTGAATGCAAACAATTAGATGCTATGCTTACTATGTTTTATTGCAAGTCCCCATTTTTGTTTCTTATTTTAATTTATTAAATGTGCCTTACTGTGCTGTTTTGTATTGTTCTCTGTTTGTTAAATGAACAAAATCCATGAAAAATAAATGTTTGGGGAGAAAAAGCAAAACCACTAAAACATTTTTTTTCTTCAGGAATGGAAGTAAATAACTATAATTTGACATCTAAATCAAGAAATAATAATGTGCTTTACTATTTGTTAAAGGTTTTTTTTTGTAAAACAGTAAAATTGAAATTTCATAGATAACAATAATTATATTTTAGCATTCAAAATATCATTTTGGTTAAAGAGCTTCTACATACTGGTGTATTAGCCATTACAGAAACCTTCCTATGAAGCTGTTTACATGACTAATGAAAAGGAATATTTCATATCTGTTGTTTCGTGGAATGGCTAGAGCTGCTTGTGCCATTTTGCCTCTTTGTGTCAAAATAGGATTTTTCCTCCAGTGGTGAACTTGTTTGACCGTTCAAATACAGCCTCCCTCTTCTATTCCTTCAGCCACCTTCTTAAAGTTTTCGATATTTGCACATACACTACTGGTCAAAAGTTTTAGAACACACCAACTTTTCCAGAATTTAATTGAAAATGATGCAGTTTAATGTCTGTCTACACTGAAATTGCAACATTTAAAATTCTTTATTGAGCATGATAGTGTTTTGAAAATTAAAAAAAAAGATTCAAAATCACATTTTATGTTGAACTAAAGGACTAAAAAAAGACACCAAATGACAAAAAAGACACCAAATGACAAAAAAAGACACCAAAAGACACAAAATGACTTACAAAGACATGAAAATAATTCAAAAATATTCAAAATAGCCCGAGACTCCATAGAGTTAAGTTGTTAACCCATTTCTTGTTCCCTGAAAAAGGCCTACTTGTATAATTCTGAAATGTACATTATTTTTCAGTTTTGGTTAAACTTACCTTTTTTTATTCACCTCTGGCAGTTCACCACTTACCTTTGTACCCTTTCAAGCTGTTCATTTGACTTGAACTGCTTGAATTTCAATAAAAAACTGGAAAAATTGGGGTGTTCTAAAACTTTTGACCGGTAGTGTATACCAAAACCTGTTGATATCCAAGTTTTTCTCAATGTTAAAAAGAAAGTGTGTTTCTCCGTAAGAGATGTGGGCTTTTCTTCTGGGTATACACCTCCCAGCCTTGCAAACTATTAACCCTGGGCTTGTAAACATATCTCCCAGCACTGTTTTCATACAGTACTAACGTTAGATACTCCTTAATTGATCTTTAGTTCACCCAGCTCTTGTCTTTCTCATCAGATTCTTCCAGTTTTTTGATCAGCTGAGGAGGTTGAGGATGTGGAAGATGCAGCTGTTGGATGAGCATCACCTCTTCATTAAATACACCAGCGAAGACGTGGTCACACTCAGAGTCACTGACCCCTCACAGGTAGAAAAACACACACACATGCACGCGCATTTGCACATCTGAATTCCCCTCTGTGCTTTCTTTGTTTCTGTCCCTGCTTTTCTCTTGTCTTTGGTTTGTTTGTGCTGCATAACAGGGATTCTTCTTTCAGTTCTCCAAGGAGACATTTCTCTTACAGACTCTCTTCAGTCCTGTGATTCCCATGGCGACAAACAAGATCTAGTAACAAATAGATCTAATTAATCTGTGTTTTATTTACATGAAGTCTCAGCTCTCTGACTTCCTTCCCTGTCATTTGTTCTTGTCTCACTAATGAAGAATATTTAAATTATTGCATATTTATTATAAACACACACAGAAGCCTATAATGAGTCGTTACACTGTGATAAATATTATACATTCCTAAATGTCTGTAAGTCCTTATGCGTCCTCAGGGACATTTCTGGCTTTTTCATTTGAAATATTTTGATAATTTTGGTAGTGAAATAGTAAATAACAATAATGATAATTCTAATAATAATACATTTGATTTCTAGAGCGCTTTTAAAAGGTACTCAAAGTCGCTTAACATAACAAAGGTAGTGAGTAGGGAGTGAGCAGTGGAAAGGCTCTGTCTCCAAGGTGGGGTGCTTGGTCCTGGTGATGGGGGTCAGTAGGTTGGCATCTAAAGATCTGAGGTTGCGGGTGGAAGAGTGACGTTGGAGGAGATCTGTGAGGTATGGAGGAGCAAGGTTATTGAGGGCTTTGTAGGTGATGAGCAGGATCTTGAAGTGGATTAGGTGCTGGATAGGGAGCCAGTGAAGGTGCTGAAGGATGGGTGAGATGTGTTCTCTGGAGCGGGAGTGGGTGAGCAGTCGGGCAGCTGAGTTTTGGACATATTGTAGTTTTTGAAGGTTGGTGGAGGGGAGGCCCTAAAGCTGGGGTGGGCAATTAATTTTCCCAAGGGGCCACATGACCAATACCACGATGTTGCAGGGGCCGGACCAAAACTCTGAACTAAATTCTGCTCAATATTAATGTAATTGCTTTATAAAATATAGTAAGTTATCTGGTTTTGAGCTGCTACTGATAGGAACACATGTTATGATGAGACTGTTAATGTGGAGTAAATCAAGTATAGCAGTAAAAATCACTATCACTTTTCCATTTATTTTAAACACAACTGTAAATGACCTTTAGCAAGGTTCCTATTTATGTTTTTGTATTATAGCTTGTTTTTCATGTTTGTACATTTTCAAGGTGTTTTACAATGTTGTGATGCTTTTATATTGAAAAGGTGTCGTCCAGTGTAAAACGGGTGCTTTAATTTTGAAAGGTAGTGACAGGAAATAACCGGTAGAACGGTTAAATGAAAAAACGAACGGTAAATAATAACGAGTGCGTCGTAATTCATATAAAGTTGATATAAAGTATGAAAAGGCTTCTATAGTGGCTGACTGACAGGACACAAGGTTTGTTAGAGTTTATTTTATTCTGTCATACATATTAGTGGCTATATTTGTTGTCTTAACTATAGTAAAAGAGCTTGTTAGCTCCAGTGCTAATGATAATGTTTGCTATTTTTTTCTAAATAAAAGCACTGCGGTTATATTGATTTCTAATTTCTTGGTAACCTCATGTGGGCCGGACAATGCCCAGGTCTGCCCTAAAGAATGCTGTTGCAATAGTCCAGTGTGGAGGTTATGAAAGCATGAATTAGTGTTTCGTCAGCGGAGGAGGAAAAGGTAGGACGAAGGCGGGCAATGTTGTGGAGGTGGAAGAAGGATGTTTTGGTGATGTTCTTGATGTGGGATTTGAAGGAGAGAGTTGGATCCAGGGTGATGCCGAGGTTTCGGACAGAGGGGGGGGGGACTGTGAGTCCATCAATGTTAAGTGAGAAGTCCTGGGAAGAGGGGAGGCGGGATTTCGGGCCAATGATGATGATGACTTCTGATTTGTTGCAGTTGAGTTTGGGGAAGTTGCTGTTCATCCAGGTTTTTATGTCAGTGAGGCAGTTAGTGAAGGTGGACAGAGTGGCAGGAGCTATGGTTTTCATGGAGAGGTAGAGTTGGGTGTCGTCGGCGTAGCAATGAAATTGCAGTCCTTGATGGTGTATGATGTGACCGAGGGGTACTATGTACAGGATGAATAGGAGGGGACCAAGCATAGAGCCTTGGGGGACACCATGTGTGACTGGGATGATATGGGATTTGCAGTTATAGTTGGGTTTTGTTTTGTTTTTTTAATTTTGAGAGTTCAACCTCAGCTCCTATAACAAACCATTAATCCAAACTACTGACACTCAAACCCTGAAGGATGTCATGACCATTACAGCATCAAATCATGGATTCTGTTATATCAGGTTTTCTATCTAGAGCCCTGGCTTCAAAATTGTAGTTTGTTTTTTTTTTTACTATTTTTTCCACCAGACTGAGCCTTTTCTAATGTTTAATTTTCCTTGTATTTACAGGGTTGTTTCAGCTGTATGATGCATTGCATCAAAAGCAGTGTTGTTTCTAATCATTGACATATCCAAAAATGTTTTGCAATTTTTCCCCCAACAACAGAGGTATTATGTTAACTAACAGACATTTGAATTAATATTTGGTAGTTATGATTAGGATGAATGTTGGTTAAAACCTGCAACTCAATGAAAGTGGAAAGTAATATTAATATATAGTAATTGTATATATGGTATAGTCAAGTGTTTTTATGTTGAGCTTTTAAATCTGGCACTGCACAAAATATAAAAACGCATTCAAAGTCAGCGTTGTTGATAATCATTAACAAGTCCCACACTGTAAAAACAATATATTAATAAAAATTTCCCCTTGCATTTAGTATGCAGGAAATATGCAGACATTTTTTTCTGCTGAGGTTACAAAAGGACGTTTTTCAAAGGGATGCACAAGCGTTAGTATTTCACTCCTGAAGGCCGAAGGCATTAGATCAGAGGTGTCAAACTCTGGCCCGCGAGGCAACACCAAATTTTTATCTTATTATTGTACTATAAAAGCTGACCCGCCGGTATTGTATGGCGCATTTGCCGATAATACTACAAATCCCACAATGCCCTGCTGTTGTTTTGGCGCGTCAATCAGGACAGGACCCAGAAACGCTCCTCTGTGACAGTCGTCATAGCAACCTCAAGCTAGAGCTGTCTCCGAGCTACGCCTTCCCAAAAATGGCGAAAAGAAAGGCAGAATTTATTAACCTGTTGAAAAAGTTTATTTTGATATTTAAATCAGAAGGATGCAAATAGAAAAGAGGCATACGATTTTTATTTATTTTTATTTAATAAATTAATGACATTGATGTGTTTTTTTATTTGAAATTCGATTTTGCATGTCTGCACTATTTAGTTATATATTGTATGTTTATAAGCATTGCTGGTTCCATATTCAATGTTAAAGCAAAACATGTTTGGTATATATTAAAAGGTTTATTTGTTCAATGTCGGCCCGCGATTTTATTCAAGTTTTAAATTTTGTCCCACTGTGTATTTGAGTTTGACACCCCTGCATTAGATCATGTGGAAATCTTCACCCCTTCTCTTCCTCCCACAGCCGTCGTTCTTTGTGGTGTACAACATGGTGTCTACAGAGGTGCTGGCCGTCTTTGAGAACACCTCCGACCAGCTGCTGGAGCTGTTTGAGAATTTCTGCGACCTGTTCAGAAACGCTACGCTGCACAGCCAGGCCGTCCAGTTCCCCTGCTCCGCTTCATCCAACAACTACGCCCGGCAGGTCCAGAGAAGGTACTAAGAAGAGAAATGTCATGGATATTAGATTATTGAATTCAAATGCCAAATATTTATTATATTATTATTTATTAGTTTGAACATAATTGTGCTGGCAAACTGCGGAGTCAGGGGGTCTGTTCTGCATGAAGGAAAAAAGAAAAAACTGTACCTGACAGCGTGCAGCCAAATGTCAGGGAGGATTTGAAGATCGTGGTTAGGAAGGGAAGCGGATCAGCAGCGAATCGCCCGGAGGAGGAGGAAGGAGTTTTAGGACTTAATCTTGATATAGAAGAGAGACATTAAGCCAGTCAGCATGGCTGGAGGAGCTGTGATTGAATTTGGCGGTTCGACTTGCCAGTGTAGGTGACCAAATCCTCTGTGGAAAGTAAAAAGGGAGAAGTACACGGGGAGGGAGAGAGAGAGTGAGGAAGGAGGAAAAGATAAAGGATAGTTTGAGCAAGGCAAAGGGCTTAGAATTGGATTTTATAGTGGTGAAAATTGATGTCTGGAAGAAGGAGAGGAGAAATTGAAAGCTGGTGAACACATTCAGCAAAACAGATTTGTACCACTTACAAGTGGCTACCATAAGCCCAGTTCGTAGGGTTTTAGACAGCCATAAACCAAGTATGGAGCACAAAAAAAGGCGAGCGGAAGGGCTGAAACTATGGATGGAGGATGGAAAATGGCACCACAGAGTCAGTGCTGAGTGCCGGTAGTGTGTCGTGAGAGTTGCACTATAATTTAGTCAGGCATGTTTAAAAAATTGCTTGGAATAAACACACCTCAGGACCATAGAAGCACTTTTGTGGAAAGTTCTGGAGTTTCACATTGAGTCCATACTGCAGTAACTACGCAAAGGGTAAAACTGAGAAAAACTGCTTTAAAGTTTTTTAACTGGCCAGCCAAATTGTTTTAAGGTAAATGAGTGATACGACACTAATTTCTACATGTATTGATGATGTAATTTTTATGCTCAAAAATCACGATTATTTATTTAACCTTTGTCCCCAAAAATGTAGTTACTGTACGCTAGTTTTGCATCGCTGTGAAAGGTTCTAATAGTAATGCACAAACACAGTGCGGTAACTACAATGTTGTTTTAAGTGTTTAACAATTCTATGCAAAGATTTGTGTATTTTACACTAGAAGTAATGTTATGTTTTAGTCTAAATATAATGTTACCTCACTTTTTTACTTAATAATTTCCCTATCAAATAAACTTATAATTTATTTTATTCTTGTCTTTCTCTATTTAACACAATGAAGAAATACAAGGCTACACTGTATCACAGTATTATTTCTCTGAAATAAAGCAAAATTTAAATCTTAATAAAAACTTTGTCAGAAGATAAAACCGACATAAAGGAGTTTATTTTTAGTTATAACTTAATTTTGACCAAAAATGTAGTTACTGCAGTTAGGCTTGAAAATTTGTCTTCTCCCTCACAATCCTCTGGTAAAGCTGTCAGAGTTATAGTTTGGGCGTACGACGCACAGATTCGCCACCAAAACCACCAACAGCCTCATTGGCTCCCATATTAAAAACACAGGGAGATTTCAGAAAAAGGGAAGATGGAACAGTTTTTTTAGATCGCTCTAACAAAGCTATTTTTTAGTTTTCCTTAAAAAAAATCACATGTAGACGTTCAGGAAGAACTCAGGACGCCCAAAGTGAAGTCGGATCAATGATAGGTATTATGGTTTTGCCAAAAATGCTTTCTGTTCGAGGCCAGAAATTTCAGTCCACCTCTGGCTGCTATCACTCTTTCATTAACAGGTGTCAGTTAATTCTGTTGATTGCTTTGATCTGATTGCCTTTGATCTTTGATGTGATTACAGTTACAGATACACACACACACACACACATGCGTGTAAGCACGCACACTCCTCACACATGCATACACATGCTTCAAACACACGCACGCACGCACGCACGCACACACACACACACACACACACACGCACACACACACACACACACACACACCGGCAGTAGCCCCCGTGGCCCTTTCAAAATTTCCCCAGAGGAAATTTTCTAGTTATTTATATTATTTCCAGACTGATGAAGATTCCTGTTTGTGTTTAATGTTATTGTGCTGATATGATACCCCTGTTTGTCTCTCCCTCAGATTCAAGGACACCATAGTGAACGCCAAATACGGCGGCCACACCGAGGCGGTGCGTCGACTGCTGGGTCAGCTGCCTATCAGCGCCCAGTCCTACAGCAGCAGTCCTTACCTCGACCTCTCCCTCTTCAGTTATGATGACAAGTGGGTGTCGGTAATGGAGAGGCCCAAGACCTGCGGAGATCACCCCATCAGGTAAGGACTCAGTCAGGGTGAATGAGCATCTTAGTAAACGATGGAACAGAATCACTGTATCAATAAAAGCCCATAAAGTTAGATTTCCATTTCTTTTTTGATTATAAAGCAGGTCTAAATACTGTGAAAGTATCAAAACACTCAATTAATACATACTCCTTCTTTAGACACTTTATTTTTTATTGTATTTTTATATTTTATTGCTTGAAGTATGCCTAGGTTGTTCTTTTTATTTAATTGTGTTGTTATTGTCTCTGTGTGTAATGCTGCTGCTACACTGTAATTTCCCAGCTCGGGATAAATAAAGTATCTATCTATCTATCTATCTATCTATCTATCCATCTATCCATCTATCCATCTATCCATCTATCCATCTATCCATCTATCCATCCGCCATCCATCCATCCATCTAATCGAGGATCCGTATTTTAAAAAAAACTGTATTTCTGTAATGTTTTGATGTCACAACGTTATTATACAGTCATGGAAAAAATTATTAGACTACCCCTTGTTTTTTCATTGTATTGTTTTTTATTTTAATTTAATTTAAATTTTAATGCCGGGTACAACTAAAGGTATATTTGTTTGGACAAATATAATGATAACAACAACAATAGCTCATGAGAGTTTAATTTAAGAGGTGATATCTAGACATTTTCTGTGGTTCTCTTGATGATAACTAAAATCATTATCAAGAAAACCAAACAAATGTACCTTTAGTTGTACCAGGCATTAAAGTGAACAAGAAATTAAGGAAAAAGGGTGGTCTAATAGTTTTTTCCATGACTGTATACAGGCAAAAAATGTCATTCCCGGCTGCAATGATGGTGCAGAGACAATGAAGACCCAGGAACACTGACCAATCACAGCAGAGTGGGCTTTATCAAGAGGGGGGCTTAAAGAGAAGTTTTACATTTAGATAGTGTGAGAAAATATTATTTTCTGAACAGTATTTAAAGCATTTAAACATGTTTTAGTAGAATCCTGTATAAATTATAACATGAACATGACCATAATATGTCCCCTTTAAGATTTGTAGGCTGAAATGATTGGTCGATTGATCAAAGAGTCTAGACAATCATTGGAAATCAATCTGCAACCAATATTTGCAAATTGAGGATTTGGATTTGTGTACATTTTAGGGGCTCATGAACATTGTGATTGGGCTTTTTTTTCACCCATGATTTTCCAACATGATCTCACAGGAATCCGTGAAATAGCCACAGATTTGCTTAACTCAAAATCCGTGGAATAGCCACGGAATCACACAAATTTCCCGTCATATCCGTGGCTATTCCAACATACAAAGTGATTATGTACATTCTTTGAGTGAATATTTAGAAAATAAAACATATATTTCTCGCTAGAAATGTGATCAAAATCCATTTTTATGCAGAAACAAAGTCAAAAATATTGATTTTTTCACAAAAAATGAGAGAACTGTCCGCCATGTTTTTTGTTCTGACCGCCGGAACCTTGAAAGTCACATGACTTGGAACAAACCAATAGGAACAAATATCCATGGAATAGCCACGGCATATGACTGTCATTAACTTGCATTGTAGCGAAATCCGTGTCAGTTTCACGGAAATTTGAGTTAAGCGAATCCATGGCTATTTCACGGATTCCTGTGAGACCAGGTTCTGATTTTCATGTGACTGAATTAACTATAAATCTGATATAATTTATGATAATTAGTTTCAGCCCTAATTGCAGTGTGTCCCCCCTTTACCTGGTCCGAACTCTGTCACCTGTGTGATTTGGATGAGGATGAAAATGAAGTGCATTTTATATTCCCTTGTCCTTTTTATGATCTTTGTGTTAAGCTTTCCTGAAAATGTCTGCCACACAGCCAGTCTGTCTGATGATTGTAGACTTCAGCATGTGCTCACCAGGCATTGAGATAATTGGCATCAGTTGCTCTTTCCATTTCTTTTTCCTCTTGCCTCTGTAGCTAATGTAAGTAGTGTGTTGTAAGCCCATGTGGGGGGGGGGGGCACCTTTCGGATATGACGTCAAAATACTAGGGGTGTGCATTGGCACTGCCCTCACAATTCGATTCGATTACGATTCACCAGGTAACGATTCGATTCAATTCGATTCTACGATGCATTGCGATGCATCACAATTATACGGCACACAACAAGGGACATTTTTCGTCAGTCATGAGGCAATACAAGCAGTCAGATAGGCCTAATAACAATAGATTTTATTGGCTATATTTTGAAAAGAAAATGAATCTCCTGCCTGAGTTCATCTAAAAGTAAGGAAAGAGAAATGCCTCCTCCTGCCATAAAAAGGAACCTGCTGAGGTGAAATTTACATCAGCTAAATGTGGAGCCCTTGTTCCTGAGGTAGGGAAGACGTTAGCGATATCCCAACTAGCTAGCTGTGCTAGTTTTCATGACGCGAAAATCTAACGTTAACGAGTCGACTTTAAATAGGCAAATACAATGGTAATTACCTATCAATAGTACTTTCTATAAAAACGTAAATGTTAAGTTCTGTCAAATACTACCACATACTTCAGTCACAACATATCAAAACAGCTTGTCCCGCTAGCTTACCTGTGCTGCATCAACACATGGCTCATTAGAATATTCAAATGAGCCATGTGTTGATGCGCACACTTCTCGATGGACAGGGAGTGGGTCGGGTTAGCGTCGTGTTTACTGGAACTTTGACAGGGGCGCAAAGGCCACCTTGGCCGTAAATTGAACATTTTTTCACAGGGCATCAAGGCCAGAGTGTGAAATTCCCACCCTGTCCCCCACAACTTTCCACTGGAGGACAGGAAATAAACATAATCGATTATGGCACTTTGCCGCATCGATGCTGAATCGTGCATGCCCCGCATTGCCATGCATCGCCGAATCGATTATTGTTGACACCACTACAAAATACAAATATTCATTAATTTATTAATGTTATAGCAGTAGAGTCTGACTGATGTGGGATTTTTTTTTAGACAGATATGACCTTAGAGGGGAACAATTCACTGATTACTGAACTGAAAAAGACCTTTTCTATGTGCATTGTGCATCAATTTTGCTCTGATATGATATGGTAAAGCTGCTTGATACTAGATATATCAGTCTTGCTCTAAACAGCAGACAGGTCATTCATACACAGTTTATCAGCAGCATTTACTACTCACCTCTCTGGACCGTGTCGATCTTTGTCATATTGGAGCAGAGGCCCTCAGAAACCAAAGGATTGGACTAAACGAAGAACCTAATGGTAGTACACTACCGGTCAAATGTTTTAGAACACCCCAATTTTTCCAGTTTTTTATTGAAATTCAAGCAGTTCAAGTCAAATGAACAGCTTGAAAGGGTACAAAGGTAAGTGGTGAACTGCCAGAGGTAAATAAAAAAAGGTAAGCTTAACCAAAACTGAAAAATAATGTACATTTCAGAATTATACAAGAAGGCCTTTTTCAGGGAACAAGAAATGGGTTAACAACTCAACTCTATGGAGTCTTGGGCTATTTTGTCCATTTTTGAATTCTTTTCATGTCTTTGTAAGTCATTTTGTGTCTTTTTTTGGTAATTTTGTGTCTTTTTTAAGTCATTTTGTGTCTTTTGGTGTCTTTTTTTGGTCTTTTTGTGTCTTTTTTTGGTCTTTTTGTGTCTTTTTTAAGTCTTTTTGTTTCTTTTTTAAGTCATTTTGTGTCTTTTGGTGTCTTTTTTTGGTCATTTTGTGTCTTTTTTTAGTCCTTTAGTCCAACATAAAATGTGATTTTGAATCTTTTTTTTACTTTCAAAACACTATCATGCTCAATAAAGAATTTTAAATGTTGCAAATGTGCATTCATTTCAGAGTACACTGAGACATTAAACTGCATCATTTTCAATTAAATTCTGGAAAAGTTGGTGTGTTCTAAAACTTTTGACCAGTAGTGTATATGTTCTCTCTATGTCCCAGGTTTTACGCACGGGACTCTGGCCTGCTGAAGTTCAAGATCCAGGCTGGTCTGCTGGGACGGCCGGTTAATCACGCCGTGCGGCGCCTGGTCGCCTTCACCTTCCACCCCTTCGAACCCTTCGCCATCTCTGTCCAGCGCACCAACGCGGAGTACGTGGTCAACTTCCACATGAGGCATGTGTGTGCGTGAGGAGCTTGTGTGTGTGTGTGTGCCACAGACTGAACTCACACTTGGAAATCAAAATTGTAGGACTGTTGGGCTTCTGTTAGCAACTACTGGTGACAATACAACAAACATGTCCTCCATCAGGAGGAATAAAACAGTTGGTTCTGTCAGTCGGCCCTTTCTCCTCCTCCAGAGAAATCAGCAGTCCTCTCCCTGCATTCTCCTCCCGATGGAAACCACTGTTCCTCGCCTCTTTCCCCCCTCCATCACACAGTGGTCACTCCACTTGTGCCACTCCTCCCCCTCTGCGAGAAAGGCTGCAATTCTGCCTTTTCCTTTCGCCTGCACCGCTTCGCCTCCTCCTTCCCCTTTCCTCCACAGAACAAAGAGGGACCTGTAGGGAGGAGAGGCTGGAATAAGTGTAAATGGAGATGTAGAGAGAGTGATTGATGTGCGATGGAGGTGGGAGCCGTAGGTGACTGGCTCTCTTTTTCCTACAGTGCACTGAAAGCTGCACATTCATATCAGAATTGCTTATCCAGCTGGTGGATAAAATGGCCACCTGTCCAACAGACTTTATTTTCCTCACACGGATGGGGGAAAGGTTTTTTTTTTTTTTTTTTATATTATATTGTTTTTACACATTTTTACATATTACCATTTGTATATATTTTATGCCAATAAAATTCTCTAAATTTTGCTGTGTTTCTTTTTGTCCGAGCTTTGTAGCAAGTAGAGGGTTGCAGGGGGGATAGAGCTTTTTTTTTTTTTGTGTAGTTTTATGCACAAGCTGTGGTTTAACCCATAAGAAGCCAGACCCAGTTATCCTTAAAGCTAAGTTCTGGGGGATATACCACCATTTCTGATGTGTTTTCAAAAACACTATCCCTAAATGTCCAAGATCTGTGATGTGACATAAACATTATATTGGGTGCTTATAGTATTTATGTTTATAATATTTCACATTTTAAAATTTAAAAAAACTAGACACAAATTTGCCTTTTTGTCTGCATCCTCACAACATCTATCAAAATTGTGACATTATTAGTTCTGTTTAACAACAAATTATTTTTTAGATTTGTCTTTAAGTAGCATAATAATAATAAATCGATAATAAATAAATACAAATAACCATGTGTCTTTTTGTTTATCAAAATTGTGACATTATTAGTTCTGTTTAACAACAAATTATTTTTTTGATTTGTCTTTAAGTAGCATAATAATAATAATAATAATAATAAATCGATAATAAATAAATACAAATAACCATGTGTCTTTTTGTTTATCAAAATTGTGACTTTAATTTGTTCAGGAAATATGGTCAACAAACAAGTTAAATGCAATACAGGACACCCTGTTAACGGATTAGAATTGTTAAATGGGTTTAAACTTAGCCTAGTAACAAAAAATAGAAGATTTAACGTGTTTGTTACACGGGTGTCACCATGGGTTCTTATGGGTTAATATTAAATGCATATCTGTATAGAAGAATACTAGACAGGGAAAAGCTCCGTGTCGAAACCTATAGTAGAACTGATATTGTTTCTGCTTCCTGAACATCTAATTATTGACCTGCATATTTTCTCCTACATTCATGGAAAAAATGATTAGACCACCCTTTTCCTTCAATTTCCTGCTACAACTAAAGGTACATTTGTTTGGACAAATATAATGATAACAAAAATAGCTCATAAGAATTTAATTTAAGAGCTGATATCTAGCCTTTCCCATGGTTTGACATATGTCTGTATATCCTCTCTGTTTGTTTGTAGGTGTGAGCTTGTTAATGAGCATGCATAGGTGTTTTTATGCACATGTGAGTGGGAAAGCATTGGAGTAGAAAAAAAATTGCAAACATTGTTTCAGCTGGATGAAACTGTTTTGTCATACAGCACTTTCCCCCATCTGTTACCAATTTAACCCATAAGAAGCCATGGTGACACCCGTGTAACAAACACTTTAAATCTTCCAAAATCTCCCATATTCAGAACAGAAATGTGGGAAAAGTAGCTAATTTCAAAAAGCTTATTTTTGTTACTGACCATATTTCCTGAACAAATTAAAGTCACTATTTTTATATGTATGGAGATGCAAACAAAAAGACACGTGGTTATTTGTTTTTAATTTATTATTGATTTATTATTATTATTATTATGCTACTTAAAAACAAATCTGAAAAATAATTTGTTGTTAAACAGCACTATTAATGTCACAATTTTGATATATATTGTGGAGATGCAAAGAAAAAGGCAAATTTGTGTCTCTGTCCCGCTCACTTAACACAATCTCACACGCACAGTTCAGATCACCCAAAAAAGACAGAAAATGATCAAAAAAAGACAGAAAATGACCAACAAAAGACAGAAAATGACCCAAAAAAGACAGAAAATGACCAAAAAAGACAGAAAATGACCAATAAAAGACACAAAATTACCAAAAAAGACACAAATTGACCACAAAAAAAGGCAAATTTGTGTCTCTGTAAGCATAAAATGTGTCGAGTTTTTTTAAAAATTTTAAAATAAGAAATATTATAAACATAAATACCATAAAAGCCCAATGTAACGTTTATGTCACATGACAGATCTTGAAAAACACATAATAAATGTTTTATGTCAATCAATTCTATGTGGTCCACTTGGTCTGTGGTATATCCCCCATAACTTTCCTTCAAGGATAAATAGGTCTGGGTTCTTATGGGTTAATAATCAGTTTCTTAACTAGCTGTACAAACAGTAGTTACATACATATATATATATATATCTTAATGGCCTTATAATGAACCTGATATGCTGGTAGCACATACGGAGAGCAGACGAGACACAGTGTAAAAGTGTCGTCATATTTAATTTGAACAGTGATCCCTGCAGTCTGTTCTCCTGCGGTGCATAGGATCATAATGTTGCTATTTTCTATCCGGTCCATCTGTGTTGCACACTAAACCACAGGACATCTGTTTAGCTCTAACGTGTCATTAAAAACACACACAGATATAAACAAATATGCAAATAGTTTCAGCACCCCCGTCTCCTGAGGAGAACGCAAAGTCGGCAAAATATGAACAGGCACACATGTATAATAAACAGGCAAAAAAAAAAGAAAAAAAAGCACACACCAAAGCAGCTGCAAGAGGTCAGCGTGGTATGGAAAGCAGGTGCTGAGGGATTAAGTGTTCTCCTAGCCTCTGGTTACACACTACATAGTGGACCTGGGAGGTGTGTGTGTGTGTGTGTGAGGGAGACAGACTAACAGGGCTTTAAGGGGACAGGGAAGAAGGTGTTTACGGATGGAGAGATGAAACGATTGGTGAGAGATGGGGGGTGACAAAACAAGACAGAGGGAGGTAGAGATTTGAGGATCGATGCGCTGTGAGTGCAGTGGCTGTATTATGCAGCTGCTTAGTTTTGCATAAGCATAGTTAATACTATCTTGTAGATCAAGGCTTAAGGAGGCCACGTTATGTCATTGTCATTATAGTGTGTTTGTGTAAGCTATTGTGTGACAGCATGCTGTGATAAACAACTAATTACAGGAAGCACACACAGCAGGCAGAGACAGGCCTACATATAGGAGGACACTTGGTCTGTTGTCCTCCTTTCAGCTGACTGATTTGAAATTAGCAGGATTGTGTATATTCAACTGCTGGTACTCTAATACAGTAGTTCTCAACCTTTTTGAGTTGCGACCCCCAATTTAAAGGAACACTCCACCGTTTTTTCATATTAAAACATGTTATTCGGTCAAGTAAGACGAGTTGATACAGACCTCTTGCGTCTCAATGCGTGCACTCAATCGCCCTGGCGCGCGGCGCCACTTGGCTAGCACTTAGCTTAGCCCAGTTCATTCATTAGGATCCAAACAGATGGACAGTTAGAAGCGACCAAACTCCTCCACGTTTTCCCTATTTAAATACAGCTACACGAGTAGTTAAACAACCAAGTATGGCGACACAAAATAAAACGTGGCGCTTTTCTAAGCGGATAAAAAGGAGAACTATAATGTATGGCGGAATAGCACTTGGGAGCACTTCGATTCGGCGCAGTAATATCATCACTCCTGACGGAAGTGAGAGGGAGCGGAAGTGATGATATTACTGGATGATGAACTGGGCTAAGCTAAGTGCTAGCCAAGTGGCGCCGCGCGCCAGGGCGATTGAGTGCACGCATTGAGACGCAAGAGGTCTGTATCAACTCGTCTTACTTGACCGAATAACATGTTTTAATATGAAAAAACGGTGGAGTGTTCCTTTAACATGCATGTTGTCCGCGACCCCCGCTCACTGAACACGGTCTCACACGCACAGTTCAGATCACCCGAAAAAGACAGAAAATGATCAAAAAAAGACAGAAAATGACCAGAAAAGACAGAAAATGACCAACAAAAGACAGAAAATGACCAAAAAAGACACAAACTGACCACAAAATGATCAATAAAAGACACAGAATGACCAAAAAGAGACAAAATGACAAACAAAAACCCCCACAAAATGTCCAAAAAAAGACATTAAGTGAACAAAAACACATTAACACAAGAACATTAACAAAAACACAAGAACACTTCAACACAGTGGAGACAGAGCTGACTTCCAAAATGATTTGGCGACCCCCAGAAACCATCTCGCGACCCCAATTGGGGTCCCGACCCCAAGGTTGAGAATAGCTGCTCTAATACAGTCATGGAAAAAAATATTAGACCACTAATTTTCTTCAATTTCTTGTTCATTTTAATGCCTGGTACAACTAAAGGGAGATTTATTTGGAGGAATATAATCACAACAAAATGGCTCATAATAGTTTAATTTAAGAGCTGATATATAGCAATTTTCCGTGACCAAAATCATTATCAAGAAAACCATGGAAAATGGCTTAAACTATTATGAGCTGTTTTTGTTATTATTATTTTTGTCCAAACAAATGTACCTTTAGTTGTACCAGGCATTAAAATGAACAATAAAGTGAAGAAAACAAGGATGGTCCAATAATTATTTCCATGACTGTATGTTCATGGTTCTGTATTTGTTTCAAGCCATAGTTTTTACCCAATCAAATACTTGATTTCCACTTTCTTAACTCCCCCTTATATCTAAAGTAAGCATTTCAGCTCCCCTCAGATGTTAAAAGCCAATAAGGAAGCAGGACACTGAGGAGTTAACTTCCTGCTGGAGTCTTCAACGCAAACACAGATGATATATTACAACATGAACCCAATGCCTCCTTGTACTTAGTACAATAACAAATGTGTTGTATCTGTCTTATTCTGAAGAATCAGGTAAACCCAGAGCCTTCTCCCTGACCTTGGTTGCTACGGAAACATAACCACTCTCTGCTTGGTAACCATGTCTTTTCTAATTGCTGTTGTCGTGGCAACAGCGCAACCAATGTAATCCAGAAAGGCCACAAAGTGTTTCCTGTTGCAGTACTCGCCTTCTCAGAGCAGTTTCTAAGCACATTTGATCATTTAGATAACAGCCACCACAACCAAACATCTAAAAAACTGGCTCAGTGTAGTTGACACTGAAAAACAATTCTATATAATATATTATATATCTATATAATAACAGCAGTTACGGATCTGCAGTGTAAAACATTCATTTGAACAATTGTGTTTGATTTATTTGCATGTTTTTCAGTGTTCATGGTGATTGTGTCTACTTTCCATGGTTAAAGGATAGATAGATAGATTACTGCACTAAAAATGCACTAAATCTTTGCACGACACTTTGCTATGTTATTAATATTATTACTATTATTATTATTATATATACTGTTGATGCCATTATTACCATTATTACTATTATTACTATATACTGTAATATACTACTATTATTATTATACCGGCCTTACCAGCCTTATTTATTATTATTATTATTATTATTATTATTATTACTATTATTATTATTATATATTATATATCATATTATTTTACTTATAATTACTTTATTTATATTTTTCATTTTATTTCTATATTGTTTATTATCTATTATTACATATTATATTATATATAATATATACTGTACTATTATTATTATTATTATATACCGTCTAGTCACTATAGCATTGTTGCATCATATCACCAGTTTAATTATTACCATCATCTTGCCAACCATCCTACCAACTGATGTTCTTTTTTTAACTTCTTAAGTGTCCTTGTTCTATTCTGTGTTTTTTTCTATTGTTGTTTTTATTTATGCTACCTCAGTATTTTATTCTATTGTATTTTATTGTACTTGAATACCGGACTGCTGTGAAAACCAAATTTCCCTTCGGGGATGAATAAAGTAATCTATCTATCTAAAGGATAGTTCATCATAACATTTAAAATGCAGTAGTGCTATTTATCAATCTGGACTGTTTTGGTGTGAGTTTTGCTGAGATGTCAGCTGGAGAGATGTCTGCCGTTTTCTGAGTATAATGCTTGTAGTGCCAATTTTTTTTTTTTTTTTAGAAAAAATGAGAAACTGCAGCAGCAATGTCTCTTTGCAGAAATGATGACACAAGGTGTGTTTCCATTAAAGTTGAATCAAATTTGTTTTTTTTTCATTAAGCTTTTTTAGTGCGAATCTGCATAGATGCATAGAAATTTGGTAATGGAAACACGACTACACTGTAAGAAAAAAACCTGTTGTTTTTACGGTAAAAAACCGGCAGCTGTGGTTGCCAGAACTTTACCATAATAAATACGGTGCAACTTTTTTTTCATATTACGGTAAATAGATATTGGCACTGTTGATTTCCTGTTTAAGATTGCCATTTTATTCCACATTTTCCCTAAAAAATAAAAAGTTTTTCCATCAAAAGAAACGCTGTTCTGCCATATAATTGACAAGAAAATACTTTAGAAATGCTGCATAAATTAAAGATTGTATCATAAATATTACAGTATATTTTTGTTAGAGATATGGTATTTTTACATTTTACAGTAATGTATTTTTAAAAAAAAGAGTGAAAAATACAGTTTTAGCTGATATATACATTTACGGTGTTTCATTGTTACTGAAAATGAATTAACCCATTTTTCATTTTACGTTTTTTTACTGTCATGATTTAGCAGTTTTTCACCATAAAATCTACAGACATTTTTTACAGTGTATACTCAAGATGATCGACAGACCTTATTGTAAGCAGCTTCATGTAAGAGTTTTTTCTTTCTTTCCTACACTCAAAAAAAGCAAACTGGGTGTCTGCTACCTTCTCCTTAGTCTAACATTTAGCTTCTACTAAATAAAATGATGTTTTGTAGTTGAACAGTTTTAAAACATGTAGTTTTAGCATAAAATGCAACACTTTAAAATGTACTAGAATACTTTATGTTAAAACAACCTAATTAAATTGCTGAATATACCGAGCCTAGTTTTGTTGGCTCAGCACAATTAATTCCTGTACTTCACTATTTTAAAAAGTAGTTGTAACTACCCTATTAAATAAAGTAACTCTTAATAATGTCATACATGTTTAAATGGCCCAAGAAAATTATGTTAGTATGTTACAATTACCCTTACAAATCTAGTTGGACTGACCCCTGGTAATTAATTAACAGTAACGCAAATACATCATGTTGACCCGACATATTTACATTTTGTTCACTCAACAAAACTGTTTCTCGCTAAATTAAAGCATTTTATTTAGGTGGAAATTATTTCCATAATTTTATTTCGTTCTGGGAACAAGTTATTTTTTTGAGTGTACATGAAACTGCTCACAACCAGGTCTGTGGGTCATCTGGATGAACAGTGTCATGATTTCTGCAATGAGAGAATTTTTTTTTTGCCACTTTGAGCAAGCCAAGCCTTGTAGTTCCCTTAAATTGGAGACATCTTTACTAGCAAATATTGTGACAGCAAAACAATTTAGATTGATAAACAGTACTAAAGGTAAGAGGAAATGGATTTTGGACTGAACTCTCCCTTTTTGGCCTTTTTTTTTGGGCATTTTGGTGTGAAGTGCAATTCATTTGCTCAAAAAGCTCACTTTTTTTTTTCTGAAAGGAGGTTGTTTTTTCTGAGCTTGAAGCATTGACCCATCAAGTTGTGTGGAATGGACATATTCAAAACATAGTGTAGCTTTGAGCACTACAAGCCAAGTGCCAGATTGCTCCATTGTATTTAAAAAGAAGGCAGACATCTCTATGACAGATATATCCAACACTGGGCATCTTCCACCAAAACAAAAACAATCTGGATTGATAAATAAAATTACAGGTAAGAGTAAAAAAAAATTAAATAAGCACTCGAAAACACACACATGGAAGAGGCCTCACCGTAAACTACACATATTCTTAAAAATGTCGATGTGGCACAAGATTTTGCAAAATAAGCATGAGTAAACAGTTACTTGTAAAATTAGTAAACACAGAACACAGGAATTATGATTTGATATACAGCATGTTCACCTTTACAGTCATGGAAAAAGATTTTAGACCATTGTTTTCTTCAATTTCTTGTTCATTTTAATGCCTGCTACAACTAAAGGTACATTTGTTATATGTATATAGGACAAATATAATGATAACAACAAACATAGCTCATAAGAGTTTAATTCAAGTGCTGATGTCTAGACATTTCCCATGTTTAAAAAAACAAAACAAAAAACCCAATATATATATATATATATATATATATATATATATATATATATTCATTACATTCATTAGTCCTGCTCTGATGTAGAGCAACAATATTCCAAAAACTTTACTATCAATCAAGACTGCTGTTTTTTTTTTTACTTTACCAACAGTGACTCAATTTTGATGGATTTAAGAGCTTCACTAGAAAGCAGGGGGTGGGGGGAGCGGGGGGCACTTGGTTCAAGTTTACTACTCAAACTGGTGCAAAATACAGACAAGATGCTGAAGAAAGAACAGATAATCATATGGATACAAGGTAGTGGCTGCAAAAAGGTCAGAAAAGATTTACCAGGGGGTGGGGGATGGGGGGGGATTTCATTATCCCTTGACATATAAAAAGCAGCTGGAATGTCCCCCGATGACTGAAGGGCCACAGTCTTATTACTCCAAAGATGGCTGCCTTATTTCTTCTCTCTGTGTTTTCTGTTATTGTCCTTTTGCTCCACTTTGTTCCAGTTGGACAGTGTAACCAACCCCTGACTGGTTTGGTGGGTAAACTCACTATGTAAATACATAATACAATTGTATTGATAGTTAAATTCCATATGCACAGTTTAAACAAAACATAGTAAAGATAATTTAATAATAGATAGATTATAGAAATACACAGTTTTTTTTAAAATACGGATCCTCGATTAGATAGATAGATAGATAGATAGATAGATAGATAGATAGATAGATAGATAGATACGTAGATAGATAGATAGATAGATAGATAGATAGATAGATAGATAGATAGATAGATAGATAGATAGATAGATAGATAGATAGATAGATAGATTTTATTTATCCCAAGCTGGGAAATTACAGTGTAGCAGCAGCATTACACACAGAGACAATAACAACACAATTAAGTAAAAAGAACAACCTAGGCATACTTCAAGCAATAAAATATAAAAATACAATAAAAATACAATAAAATATAAAGTGTCTAAAGAAGGAGTAGAATAGAATTCCAGTGCAGAATAAATATGAATATACAGTATAAAAATGTTGGTGCTATGAAACAAATAAGGTGCAATGAACAGGGTGCATAAAAACACATAAAGTGCATAAAAATCTGTTTAATTTACGGTAAAATACCGGCAGCTGTGGTTGCCAGAACTTGACCGTAAAAAATACAGTGTATACAGCGTATTTAAATGTGAATATCAGCAAAAACTGTCATTTATACTGAATAATCCCATTACTTTTAGGATAATTGTGTCATCATGGTATATCTCCATTAACTTTACATGAAAATTTTACATTTTTACAGCAAAACTGTGTGTTTTCTACAGTTTATGACAGTAAAAGTTAAAGTTTTGTACTATTGTTTGATTTACGGTAATTAGGTGTCTGACTATGGTGGTATATCATTTTAAATTTTACGCCCTATTTCTGAGGTAATTTGACAGTTTTTCTGTCATTTCTACTATAAATTTAAATGTAAATATCAGCAAAAACTGTCATTTAGACTGAATATTCCCGTTATTTTTAGGGTAATTGTGTCATTCATTCACACATCATGGTAGTTCTCCATTAATTTTACATGAAAATTTTACATTTTTACAGCAAAACTGTGTGTTTTCTACAGTTTATGACAGTAAAAGTTAAAGTTTTGTACTATTGTTTGATTTACGGTAATTAAGTGTCTGACTATGGTGGTATATAATTTTAAATTTTACGCCCTATTTCTGAGGTAATTTGACATTTTTTCTGTAATTTCTACTATAAATTTAAATGTAAATATCAGCAAAAATTGTCATTTAGACTGAATATTCCCGTTATTTTTAGGGTAATTGTGTCATTCATTCACACATCATGGTAGTTCTCCATTCATTTTACATGAAAATGTTATATTTTTAAAGCAAAAGTGTGTGTTTTCTACAGTTTATGGCGGTAGGATTTAAAGTTTTATGCTATTCTTTGATTTACAGTAATTAAAAGTATCTGCTACGGTGATGTACAATGTTTCATTTTACGACCTATTTCTGATGCAATTTGACAGTGTTTTACTGTAATTTCTACATTTTTACTTTAAACAGATTTACGTACCATGGTAAAACTGATTAACTGTTGTCATGGACTGGTGGGAGGCATCAATACAATCAGAAATTAGAAGTAAGTGTTAGTTTGCTATATTACACTTTAGCCACGTTCCTTTTCATAATTCATACACTGTGACAAAATGTTTGTAGAAATGACAGTAAAAAACTGTCAAATTACATCAGAAATAGGGTGTAAAATTGAAAATTGTATATCACCGTAGTAGACACTTTTAATTACCGTAAATCAAAGAATAGCACACAACTTTAACTTTTACTGTCATCAACTGTAGGAAACACACACTTTTGCTGTAAAAATTTAACATTTTCATGTAAAATTAATGGAGAACTACCATGATGTGTGAATGAATGACACAATTACCCTAAAAATAACAGGAATATTCAGTCTAAATGACAGTTTTTGCTGATATTTACATTTAAATTTACAGTAGAAATGACAGAAAAACTGTCAAATTACCTCAGAAATAGGGCGTAAAATTTAAAATGATATACCACCATAGTCAGACCGTAAATTACCGTAAATCAAACAATAGTACAAAACTTTAACTTTTACTGTCGTAAACTGTAGAAAACACACAGTTTTGCTGTAAAAATGTAAAATTTTCATGTAAAGTTAATGGAGATATACCATGATGACACAATTATCCTAAAAGTAATGGGATTATTCTGTATAAATTACAGTTTTTGCTGATATTCACATTTAAATACGCTGTATACACTGTATTTTTACGGTGAAGTTCTGGCAACCACAGCTGCCGGTATTTTACCGTAAATTAGACAGATTTATTTTTACAGAGTATTAGTTTTGGATGTCAAAATGTGTTACAACTGATTACAGTTGGTAAGTTGCAGCTGGTTGCTATTCATTTTTCAGTGCTTAGAGCAACACAAACAAAAAAATGTCAGATTTGTGCTGTCCTGAAAGTGTACTACGCCAATTTTGTCAGCTGATATTGGCCAGCACACACACATCAGTATTTGTCATATCTGCGAATGAAATCCAATATGTTCCGATATGCAAAACTTTTTTACAGAATATATACATTGCAGGAAATTATGCTTAGGGTGATTTCAAAATCGCATCATATAGCTATATTATCATTTTTTTTTTAAATTTAAACGAAAAGTGAAAATGATTGATACATGACTACCAAAAGTTATCTGTTTAAAAAAAATAGCAGCCTTCTGAGTACCTTTGCATTGTCACAACACTGCAAAAATAAGCTCAATACCAACCTGGTCTCACAGAAATCCGTGAAATAGCCACGGATTTCGCTTAACTCAAAATCCGTGGAATAGCCACGGAATCACTCAAATTTCTGTGAAACTGACACAGATTTCGCTACAATGCAAGTTAATGACAGTCATATCCCGTGGCTATTCCAACATACAAAGTGATTATGTACATTCACTGAGTGAATATTTAGAAAATAAAACACATATTTCTCGTTAGAAATGTGATCAAAATCCATTTTTATGCAGAAACAAAGTCAAAATATTATTTTTTTCACTAAAAATGAGAGAACTGTCTGCCATGTTTTTTGTTCTGACCACCGGAACCTTGAAAGTCACGTGACTTGGAACAAACCAATAGCCACGGGATATGACTGTCATTAACTTGCATTGTAGCGAAATTTGAGTGATTCCGTGGCTATTCCACGGATTTTGAGTTAAGCGAAATCCGTGGCTATTTCACGGATTTCTGTGAGACCAGGTTCCTCAATACACATAAATAAAAATAAGTCAATTTTTATTTCAGCTCAAAAATGAACAATATCGGCCACCATATCAGTAACTGGTGAATGTTTCTCCTCTAAGATTGGCAATGGTATCGATCTCAAAAATCCCACATTAGTTGGTCTCTGATCCACGTCCTTTACTATAATACAGTTAATCCATAAGATCTAATGGAAGAAAGAATGTGTGCCATATCATTTGAGCTCCTCTTTTAATGCAGTGAT
Source organism: Centropristis striata (assembly GCF_030273125.1). NCBI lineage: Eukaryota > Metazoa > Chordata > Actinopteri > Perciformes > Serranidae > Centropristis > Centropristis striata. The sequence continues at coordinate 3,540,093 of NC_081522.1, forward strand.
GCATACCCAGTATAACAGTTTCAGACACACACACACACACACACACACACACTACATACTCCACCTTTGACCCCTTCATATCCCTTACCTGTTATTGTCATCGACCACACAAGTATTATTCCTCCCTGTTACGTATAACACTATAACAGTGTCAACATTTCATTTCGCAGGGATTAGCACTCCGGCCATCCATACAGCTGATTGAGACCAGTTCTGTACTTGTGGAGCCTCCTGGTGAGAACCATCAAATCACAGCACCACCACCTAATGAGTGCAGGGAGCAGGCAGGAGCCCACTGAGGAGGGAAGGAGAGGGTCTAAATATTGACAGCAAATATTTGATTGAGGGGCAGGGGAGTTCCCCGACTCATAGGTGTATACTCAGACACAGAATGCACACACACTCCGAAAACCCCGGCCGACAATTTCACATGTTATCAGCATCTACAGCTGTCTTTGACTTGGAAAGAGAGGGGTGGATGCTTCATATACACACCTACACACACAGTCCTCAGGGCCTGCACCATGCTGAGACAAATACACTGCTTGTGTGTGTGTGTGTGTTTGTCTTTATATAGTTGTGAGGGCCAACCCTTGGCAGAACACCAACAGTGTGAGGACATTTGCATTTGTGAGGACATTTTTCCCGGTCCTCACAAAGAAAATGCTAGAATAGCCTCTAAAGGCCTTAATTAATCAATCTATATGAATTTCAGGGACGGTCCTAACAGAGATGGTAAACCCTGAAATGTGTGTGTTGGGCTAGGGGAATTGGTGGTCCTCATAACTATATAAAGACATGTATGTGTGTGTGTGTGTGTGTGTGTGTGTGTGTGTGTGTGTGTGTGTGTGTGTGATTATTTGCTTCAGATTACTTCTAACTGACTTCATATTGGTCGTACACGCACCCAGTTGGACGCCAGCCTGTGAACATGCACACAACACTCATCTCTACGCAACACACACACAGACACACAGACACACACACACACAGACACACACACACACACACACCTGACTGAGCACCAGTTGGGGGGTTTCAGGTGGAAATCCGCAGGGAAGGCTGCGCAGCATGGTCGACCTAAAAATATAATGCACTGGGATGTCCTTGGTGAATAAACAATCACACTGTAACGTGAGCCATTCCTACAGAAACGACTAGAAAAGAAAAGGTTAAGAGACAGGCATCAGTGTTGCAGAGACAAAAATTATCATTGTAATGTGTTCAGTAAATAATCAAGTGTAAATAAAGACCTTTAATGTTTAGTGTGTGTTCATGCCTGTGAGGGAAATGGTTATTTTATCGATTTTAATTTGGAAAATTGTACTGGTTGTCAGGCATTCAGTGTCTCTCTTGCAGCAGAAACTTTCCTTATTACAGTAAAGGCAAACTGAGGTGAGTCCCAAACTGATCTGAAACCAGTTCTGTCATGTGTGCATGCAGTAAAGAGTGCAGTGAGGCAGACCCAGAGCAGTGGACCAGGCTGCTCTGGTCCCTGAGACCAAGTCTTTCTCCTTTGATGGCTTACTGGTTAGTTAGCAGCAACAGTTGATCAGACGTCTCCACCTGCTGGATCAAAAACAGAACTACAACTCCTTCTTGGCCTACTTTCTTTGAACTACAACTACCATTAACCCTGTGGCCATGAGCAGATCTGAAGAATAATGAATTATAGTTCGAATTAACTTTTATTTGAGTATTAATTTTATTCTGCCACATGTTAAGTTTACATATGTTAAATTCAACCATTTTTTGATTTTATCTTATTTATGAATTACTATAATTCATATATATGTATATGCTAAATGACATGTAATGGAGACTACTAACTATACATATACACTACCGGTCAAAAGTTTTAGAACACCCCAATTTTTCCAGTTTTTTATTGAAATTCAAGCAGTTCAAGTCAAATGAACAGCTAGAAAGGGTACAAAGGTAAGTGGTGAACTGCCAGAGGTAAATAAAAAAAGGTAAGCTTAACCAAAACTGAAAAATAATGTACATTTCAGAATTATACAAGTAGGCCTTTTTCAGGGAACAAGAAATGGGTTAACAACTTAACTCTATGGAGTCTTGGGCTATTTTGTCCATTTTTGGATTCTTTTCATGTCTTTGTAAGTCATTTTGTGTCTTTTTTTGTCATTTTTTGTCTTTTTTTAAGTCATTTTGTGTCTTTTTTTGGTCATTTTGTGTCTTTTTTTAGTCCTTTAGTCCAACATAAAATGTGATTTTGAATCTTTTTTTTTGCTTTCAAAACACTATCATGCTCAATAAAGATTTTTAAATGTTGCAAATGTGCATTAATTTCAGAGTACACCGAGACATTAAACTGCATCATTTTCAATTAAATTCTGGAAAAGTTGGTGTGTTCTAAAACTTTTGACCCGTAGTGTATATGAATAAGTAGTCTCCATCTTACCTCTTACATGTATTTAATGTTAGTATACATTAGTTATATGTATCGCCACATGCATGAAGGCACATCACCTCCAGCTGAACCTCTCAAAAACTAAACTGCTGGTCCTCCCTCCTAAACCTACAATACACCATGACATCATCATAAAAATTGAGTGTGTCTTGCCCCCACCAGGGTGGTGAGAAACTTAGGAGTGCACTGCAAAAAAAGAAAAGTTGGGTGAACTCAAAATTTCAAGGCAACAAACTTCGATAAAATTTGAAGTTGGACAATTAAACTAAATATTTTAAGTTCTGTTTTTGAGTTTGCTCAACTCTGAATTTCTCTGGCACGATTGTAACGCCGCTATGAAATGTCAGCTAATGTTGTGACCACAATTTTGAGTTAGCATTGATACGCTAATGGCTACTCTTGCCTACTAGCTGTCACAAGCAGCGCCGCTAGCATCAGTTAGCCGCTAGCGTCAATTAGCCGCTAGTGTCAGTTAGCCGCTAGCGTCAATTAGCCGCTAGTGTCAGTTAGCCGCTAGCTTTCGCTAATGACCGAATTTCACAACAAAGAAATAAGAGTTAGCAGAACTATTGTCCCTTGTTTTGAACCCCAACTTAAAGATATAAGTAACAACAACTCACCAACTTGTTTTTGAGAAGACAACTGGCTTCCTTTGTTGTGCTAACTTACATTATTGCCCTAAATGTCAGTAATTTATATTTCCAAGTTTTACCAACTTAAATCACTGTTTTAGGCCAAAAATACAAGTTGGCTTTTTTGCAGTGTGATGATTGATGACCAACCCACCTTTTCCTGTCATGCCGCTTTACACTTTACAGCATCAGAAAAATCAGACCTTACCTAACTCAACATGCCACTCAACTCTTGACACAAGCTGTCCTCATCTCAAAACTGGACTACTGTAACGCCTCCTGATGGGCCTGCCAGACTGCACAGTGAAACCGCTTCAGTTGTCCCAGAATGCAGCAGTGCGCCTGGTCTACAACCAGCCAAAAAGGTCACATGTCATACCACTACTCATCCAGCTCCACTGGCTACCTGTTGCAGCCCGCATCAAATTCAAATCTCTAACGCTGCCCTACAAAGTTGTCTCCGGTATTGCACCCACACTGCAAAAAAAGAAAAGTTGGGTGAACTCAAAATTTCAAGGCAACAAACTTCGATAAAATTTTAAGTTGGACAATTAAACTAAATATTTTAAGTTTTGTTTTTTTTGTTTTCTCAAGTCTGAATTCTGAGTTTTGTCAACTCAACTGTAAATTGTACTAACTTATAATTTATATTGTAATAACTTGTCAGCTAATGTTGCGACCACAATTTTGAGTTAGCATTAATACGCTAATGGCTACTCTTGTAGCTGTAGCAAGCAGCGCCGCTACCATCAGTTAGCCGCTAGCAACAGTTAGCCGCTAGCATCAGTTAGCCGCTAGCATCAGTTAGCCGATAGCATCAGTTAGCCGCTAGCATCAGTTAGCCACTAGCTTTCGCTCATGACCGAATTTTACTGCTTTCCCGCATTTCACAACAAAGAAATTAGAGTTATCAGAACTATTGTCCCTTGTTGTGAACCCCAACTTAAAGATATAAGTAACAACAACTCACCAACTTGTTTTTGAGCAGACAACTGGCTTCCTTTGTTGTGCTAACTTACATTATTGCTCTAAATGTCAATAATTTATATTTCCAAGTTTTACCAACTTAAATCACTGTTTTAGGCCAAAAAATACATGTTGGCTTTTTTGCAGTGCAGCTACTTGAACACCCTGATACAGGCATATGCTACTTCACAACTGCTGCGCTCTTCCAATGGACGGCGCCTGGCTCTGCCACACGTTTGTTCAAGTCAATCCAAACTCTTTGCGTTTCTTGTTCTCTGTTGGTGGAACACACTACCAGTTCCTACCAGAGCAGGGGCGTCCCTCTCTACCTTTAAAAAACTCCTGAAGACCCAGATCTTCAGAGAGCATCTTCTCTCCTAGCACCACACCACAATTCTACTCCTAAAAGAATCGTCACTAACACTTATTGCTGCACTAATGGCTCTTATTGCACTGTACCTTGATTGTGTCTCTTCTTCTGTAAGTCTGCTAAATAACTAAATGTAAATGTAGTATATTTCCAACTGTGCTTCTGCTGCTTTACTCATTTAAATGATTGGTGTCAATGAGTCATGAATTTAAGGATAAAGATAAGTTTACCTTTATCAAATTAATTTGACCTGGTGACCTTCGAGTAATATTTTATCTTACTGCAACACTGAAGTGTGTTACGCTCCAGATGTTGTTGCCCTCTGCACCAGGTAGATGTAACTAAAACTAGAAAATTTACTCTGGGGAAATTCTGAAAGGGCCACGGGGGCTACTGCCGGTGTGTGTTCACTATGATGAGATTCTTCAGAGATTTTAAACAGTTAATACTAGTAATGTTATGATACTATATTATATACAAGGAGCACACCTACAACAAGCATTCCTCTTCAAGTATTTATTTATACAGCAACCTATGCCCTTTAACCTCAAAATGTGTGTGTGTGTGTGTGTGTGAAATGTGTATCTGGAGGAGTGTGCGCGCTTACACACGCATGTGTGTGTGTATATAACTAAAATCACATAAAGTTACCTCTGTGTGTGTGTGTGTGTGTGTGTGTGTGTGTGTGTGTGTGTGTGTTAAGAAGAGTCGCTGACCCCCCCGGCTCGTTAAGAAGAGTAAGAAGGAGTCTCCAATAGCACCAGAAAAAGTTTCTGGATTTGTCTCCAGTCGCTTTCTTAAAAAATAGTTGCTAAGGGGGTCTGAAAAGTTGCTAAATATAGCAACAAAGTCGCTAAGTTGGCAACGCTGCTTCACTGGCTTTTACAAATGGCGTGTGTTGTTGTGGTGTAGAGTACTACGTCAATCAAATCAATTTTATTTATATAGCCCAAAATCACAAATCACAGATTTGCCTCAAAGGGCTTCACAGACTGTACATGGTACGACATCTTCTGTCCTTAGACCCTCACATCGGCCAGGGAAAAACTCCTTTAAAAAACCCTTTTAGCAGGGAAAAAGAAGAAGAAACCTCAGTGAGAGCGACAGAGGAGGGATCCATGTCCCAGGACGGACAGATGTGCAATAGAGGGAGGGGGGGGGCACCAGACAGAAATCCCATCAGATTACACCAAAAAGAAAACTATCTGACACACAGGAAAGAATCAAATCAAATCAACTTTATTTATAGAGCCCTTTAAGACAGCGTTAGCTGATACAAAGTGCTTTACATGGCAGGACAGACCAACAATAAAAACAATAAAAACAAAGAACAAGCAAAAACAACTAATACAAAGCGAGTCTCATGCTGGGTAAAACAAAAAACAGTAAATAAAAGTGGGTTTTAAAATTAATCTTTATTTTAAAAAGCCACAAAGAACAAATAAAAACAAAAAATAAAACAGAGAAAAGG